>NW_021145465.1:20066-69896 GCF_002837175.3 Physeter macrocephalus
AAAAAAAAAGAAAAACATGAGATCAGCGCGCTGCTTTCTGTTTCATGCTCCGAGGGCATAAATAGCACAAGCAGTGAGATTCCAGAGGATTTGGATGGTTTTGAACATCAAGATGTCAGGTGGCAAGTGTCCTGTAGTGCGTGCAGATGGCTTAAAGTGGGGCATGTAAGCGAGGAGAGGAATTCACATCCCCCTGGAGTAGGGGGAGATGAAGCTATTAAGGAGTGACGATTGAAATGTTCATCTTGGAGCACAGCTGCGGGAAACATGGCCAGCGAGATAAAATAAAGGTAGGCGATGGAAGAGGGAGTGTTTTATCAGCTTCCATCCTTGCACGATGCCAACCTGTGAGAGACGAGGAAGGGAGTCTGGAGGCAACCCAGCTTTGTTAATGCTCAGCCTCAAGAAGCTTAATTGCCAGGAAGGCTTTCGCAGTTGGGATCTCTGTAAAGGAGACAGAGCTTAAAACAGAGCTGTTAAAATTACTGGTGGAATTTATAACTCTACCCTCAGGCCATTTGGCCTTGGGATGTGTGACAGCATCTGGTGGAGCCTCACCTATTCATAGCGCTTGACGTTGAGAAGAATCGGAGAGCCTAGATGACTGCCCTCTAAGCTCCCATCCTCCACTCCTCAAACCTCCCCTCAGTTACTGTGGTCTCCAGCTGCATTTCCTGCCTCTGTCCACTTATTCAAGCACTTGATAATAATGAAAATTATAGCATCCCTCTTTGTATCTGTATATAGCTCACAGCTTACAAACTCTGACAATTTTTATTTCATTTGATAGAACGACATGTAGACGGAGGCAGAGTACATGTTATCATCTCCCCATTTTACAGCAGAACAAACAGGCTCAGAGAGTACATAGGTATTTTCTCAGAGTCTCATAACAGGTAAGTAGTGCTAGATGTCCAACTCAAGTCATTTGACCATAAAGACCACTGCATTATGAGTGGTCTTTATAAGACAGTGTGTCTACACAGTTGATTGTAAGTCGCTGATTGGTCTACCACCTTATAGGTGGATCTTATGTTTTTGGATGAGGACTACTTCCTGAGAGAAGAAATGCTCCCCCACCCCCAGCAGCCAGGTTTGCAGGATGTAGGGGCCCAACCCATCTTTCCTAGATAGAAGGAGATGGTGGTAATGATGGCGGCCATCCCAATGTCATGAATAAGACTCAACCTGCAGGGCCCTGCCCCAGCCCTAATCCAGTTTGGGGTGGCCAGAATCTTAGTCCCCAACACCTAGAAAGTTTTGGCATAGTAGTCATTTGTCGTTTGGGCACTCAGCATCCATTTCTCCTTCATTTGCCAACAGCGTGTAGAGAGTTAGATGTCTCCCCTGCACTGTGTGCCATCTTGAGGCTCTTCTCTTTCCTGGCCTAAGGTACACAAGTAGTCCTAGTACAACCAATCAGGCTCTCTCCTGGGACTTCGACAATTGCTCCAAGTGAGACAGAAATTGTGGGAGCAAATTTGTTCCAGGGACAGAGCCCCAAGGCAGCTATTAATTAATTAGTTTCTCCTGCCCAGACCCCAGTACGCTCTGGTTCCTGTCCTTTTAGAAGCCCTGTTCTTGGACTCACCACTGGATTCTGAAAGCCACCTGGTGCGCCTCTAATAAAATCCTTTCCCGTCTAAGCTAGATGTCAGTTTCTGTCGCTTGCAACTAGAGACAAACACCATCTCCCTTCTCTTCCCTATGTCCTCCTTCTCCTCTGTCTCCCTCTTCGGGGAAGAAGAATAGCATAAAGGGAAGAGCCGTAGCATCAAAGTAAAAATCTGAGTTTGCATCTAATCTATGCCAAGGCCTCAACTTAACATCAAATTCACAGTGATTTACATGCACACAGGGTACTTTTAGTGGTGCTTTTATCAATAGATCATGAGACAACATCGGGTCAATTAAAAATAGCTTCTAAGATAAGTAAGAATAAGGAAGGAATTCATAAAGCTGAGGGTAAAGCTGTTTATCCTGGGGGAAGACACGGAACCGGAGCAGGATCCACAGTCCTCCCTCCATCTGTAAGGGGGGCTTTGTACCAGATAGTGTGGGAAAAAAAGAGGACGGGCCCAGAAATGTTTTCTACAAAGAAGAGTAAACATTCTGGGGACCCTGGGCACCAAGTGAGACAACCATCCCTTTTCACTTAGGATAAAGAGGGCACTGAGTCGGTGAGCGCGCTGAGGGCGAAGCTGGAAATTCCCGCGACATCATCCTGGCCCTGACTCAGAAGGTGTGACAACCCTCTCCTGTTATGCTCATCTCCCACTTCACACTGCATGTGCAAAGAGGGGTCATGGGGCTGTGCAGGGCCTCCCTGCGTTACCCAGAGGGATGTGTGTGCCCCCCCCCTCCCCAGGGGGCTGTAATTAGGCTTCAGGAAGTCAACAAGGGCTAAAACATCATGGGTTGACTCAGGCTTTTGAAATGTGGAGGCAAAGCCCAAGGCTGCTTTGCCTCAGCTCCGCCCGTTTTGGTTGCTTGGAGCAGTTCCTGCTCTGTGCTCAGCACTCCGAGTCCCCTTCCGTCAAACCTGAAAGCAGCATTTTTGGGGTGTTTTAAAAAAATTTTTTGGTCTTAGATGATAATTAAGCCTTGACTTGGCTCCACGCAGCTTCCGCCAGACCTGGAGGCAGGAGCCTCTCCTGCGGGAACGGCAGAAGTTCCAGTGGGGTGCCCTGACCGGCCCCACCTTTGTTTGGAGCCAGAATTCAGCTCAGATCCCTCATCCACCAGGTGGTTTGAGTGCCTGTTCAGATGCCTGTGCCCACATGAGCTCTACAGGGTGGGCCGCATCCATAGTCCTCCTGGGATTTTCTATCAGATGAGAGCTGTCTGAACTAGGCCCTCTGCGTGGCCTATCTAGAGTTGAGTTTATAGCCCGGAACTTTCAAATTGTTAAAAACCTGTGTCTGAAGGTTTTGGTGACCAGTGGTTCCTCAGAGAGCCAAGCCTGACATCGGACAGGGCAGGAAAGAAGAGGTCTCCTTCAGGTCCCCTCACTGCAGGGGTGTCAGCTCTGGGACACTGGTGCCAAAGGACACCTTGCTTCCCTTCTCCCTCTTTTTTCTCGTCACCTCCAGTAATGAGTGTTGGAGAATCCTGGGCACCCATGGATACCATTGCTGCTGGCTGATGTCTGCCAAGAGAGAGGCTGTGCCTTCTTAGGTGAGGAACTGGATCTACTTGGTAGCTTCATTCACGTGTTTGATTGAGATGGACTTCTGTGTGGTCTTGTGGCATCTTTTCACTGTGATTAATTTGTATTTCTCTCGGGGGTCAGGTTCCACCCAGCTCCCCAACTGCACAGGTTTGAATCTCTGCTCTGACATTTGCTAACTGCATGGGCAAGTGACTCAATATCTCTGAGTGATGCTTCCTCAGCCCTAAATGGAGATACTAGTGCTTAGAGAATTGTGGTGCTTAAATAAGATAAAGGGTAAAGCATATGGCACAGTCCCTGGCATATAGTAGGTGTCTAATAAATGTTAGTTTCCTTCCTGTGGTTGATTGATGGTAGTAACAGCCACCATCTCTTCCCTGGGATCAAAACAGGTCAGTATGAAAGAACATCCTGATGGATTAGTGATGTCTGCATGAGCACAGGAATGGTAGCATTCTGATGACAATTTACCACCTTCAGCCAAGAAAATATTTAAAGTCCCTTTGATCTTTAATGGTACATGACTAATGGCATTTGTTTCAAGACACAGCCATGCCACCCAGAGTCTATGTTACTTAGGGTGGTCATGGGAGAAGGAAGATGGGTATTAGACTTTTCTTGTCTGGATTTTTCACCCAGAAACCTGAAAATGGTTAGTCTGGTCTAGAATCCTCCCCAATGCAAACATGCTGGCCACTATGGGCAAACAAACAAACAACAAGAAACCTTAGAAAACAACAGATGGAAAGAAAAGCAAAGGAAGGATTAACATAAAATTCAGAGTTTCTTTTGGGAAAAGGAAAAGAATTCCACTGGAGTGAGTAATATTCTTGGTAATATTCTAATTTTTAAGCGGGCTGGTAAGTACTTGGGTGTATAGTATGTGAATATTTTTAGGATATTCACAGAGTTGAGCAACCATCACCATGAGCAATTTTAGAGTATTTTCATCATCCCCAAAAGAAACCCCATAACCGTTTCTCCCCATTTCTCCCTAAGCCCCCCAGTCCTAGACAACAAGTAATCCACTTTCTCTCTGTAGGGAGTTACCTATTCTGGACATTTCATATAAGTGCAATCATACAATGTGGTCTTTCACGGTTGGCTTCTTTCACTTAGCATAACGTTTTCAAAGGTCATCCTTTTGGTAGCATATATCAGTAATTCATTCCTTTTTAGTGTGGAATAATATTCCATTATGTGGAGAGACCACATTTTATTTATCCATTTATCAATTGATAGACATTTGGGTTGTTTCCACTTTCTGGCTGTTATGAATAATACTGCTATGAATATTCATGTACAAGTTTTTGTGTCAACCTGTGTTTTTACTTCTCTTGGGTATGTACATAGGAATGGAATTGCTCAGTTATATGGTAACTCTATGTTTAACATTTTGAGAAACTGCCAGACTGTTTCTCAAAGTAACTGCACTGTTTTATATTCCCAATGTATACAGCAATGTTTAAGGGGTTGAATTTCTTCACATCCATGCCAACACTTGTTATTGTCTACCTTTTTTATTATAGCCATCCTAATGGGTGTAAAGTGGTATTTCATTGTGATTTTGATTTGCATTTCCTTCATGGCCAGTGATGTTGAGCATCTTTTCATGTGCTTATTGGCCATGTGTATATCTCCTTTGGAGAAATGTCTATTCAGACCCTTGTCCATTTATTTGTCTTTTTATTATTGAGTTATAAGTGTTCTTTATATATTCTAAATATAAGATCCTTATCAAATATAATTTGCAAAAGTTTTCTCCCATTTTATGGGTTTTATTTTCACTTTCTTGATCAAAACTTTGGTCTTGAAGCACAAAAAATTTTAATTTTGATGGTGTCCAGTTTATCTATTTTTTCTTTTGTTCTTTTGTGCTTTTGGTGTCATATCTAAGAAACCATTGCCTAATCCGAGGTCATAAAGATTTCCCTAGGTTTCTTCTAAGAGTTTTATATAGTTCTAGCTCTTACATTCAGGTCTTTGACCCATTTTGAGTAAACTGTTTGCATATGGTGTGAGATAAGGATCCAACCTCAATCACTTGCATACAGATACAATGCATTTTATGACCTAATCTCAGAAGTGACTTTCCATTGTTTCTGCCGTAGTCTGTTGACCACACAGGCCAATCCTATGCAATATGGAGACACTACACATCCCCCTCTAGTCATGAAGACCAGGAGTCCATGGGCATCAACTTGGCAGCTGGTTACCATACCACAGACTTTCAATATTCATAAATCAGAGAAATACCTTGATATTACCCTTACTGAATAACAAAAACGAGATTACAAAATGTTCCCTCAGCTATAAATGATAGCTGACCTCTTCCTCTATTATTGACTTCCTTTCTTATGTGTCCTGGTAATAATAACATTTATCATTTCTTGGGCAACTACTTGGTTCTTGGCATAGCCAGTTTTCCTAACCATTATTTCTAGTCCCCACCTATTACTGGGTATTAGAAACAAGGGATTTTTATACCAATTTATTGATAAAGGAAACAAAGGAGATGTTAAATGACATGTCCAAGGGCACCCAGCCAGGAAGTGGTAGTCTAGTTCTAAAACCTTGGCTTACGAGACTTCAGAGTCCTTCCTTACCCCCTCCCCAGCCGCTGTCCAAAAGGCCCCTGGGTGTTCACATCAGGGCTGGGTCCTGCCTACTTCTCTGCTCTCTCCATGCCATATAAACCTGCTCATTCTTAAAATCAGCGTCCTCAAAACACCCAGACATGGACGCTGAGGAGCCCTCAGCGTTAGTTTGCATTAGATCAAGCTGCAGGATGTGGGGAGTGGGTGCCATGGTGACGCTGGATGCCAGGCCCCGTGGGGTCTGCTCAGTTCAGCTGCCATTCTTGTTGCCACAGTAGAGCTCTAAGGCATTGGTGCCAAAATGCAAACATAGTCCAGGTACATTTCTATTTGCATTTTATAGTTTATTTTGAATAGCTGAACTGCTTAATAGTCATACAAAGTGTATTATTTTCCTTTAAAAGCACACTTTAAAATGTTTCACAGCATCCAATATGATTTTATTACATCCTGGAATCAAAGTGTTTTCTAAAATTAATGTCTCATTTTATGACTCAAGACTATCAGAAAATAAGCCGAGTTACACATTCAGAAATTACATTACTGGATACTTTTATGTGTAAGAGGCATGCTATGCTTCTCTCTCTCTCTTTCTCTCTCTTTCCTGCATTTCAAGGAGAGTCAGAGACTAGCTGATGGGCATACAGACAACAGGACTATTTCTGGTCCCAAAAGAGATTGGAAACCATTTTCAAACATTAAGTTCCTGGTACCTTTTTAGTAGGATGAGATATTGCAATCTGGGGCTTTTTCACTGTTTAAGCATTTGCTAGTAAAAAAACAGCTGCTGATTTTCTCGTTTAAAACACACACAGCAAACCACACAGATGGGGGGTTCTCCGCTCCATCCCACCTCCTAACCCCTGGGGATTTTATGTTTCTGGGGAGGGGCGGCACATTGGAGATAGAATTCACCTAGCAAAGCTTCAGAAAAAAGCAAACATAGCCATAAAAGTGGCTCATTTCTTTTGCTGTATTTAGTTGCTTCATGCACCTCAGATGGCTCTTAAGTCCCTCCAGGTCACAAAAACAAGCTTGTCGCTTCAGAGGGTTGCCTGCAGCTCCAGTGGGCCTTCTGAAATGCAGACACGAAGGCAGCCCTTGTTTACAAGAGATCACCTGCAAGGCTGGAAGGCAGCAGCTTGCTGAGATCACTGCAGGAGCTTCCCAACTGGCCGGCCTGCCTCCAAGTCTCCCTAACTCTGCCCAGACTCCACTCTACAGAGAGCCTTTTCTGAAATGCCCAGCATTTCTCTTCCTGCATAAAATCATGCTGATGGCAGGAAGGGAGACGACCAGGCATTATGACCCTCCTGAAGTAGTCTCGGGGGGAAAAAAAAAACAAACCTGAATCTGATGACATCTCTAGCTCTAACTCCCAATTTACAGGAGACACAGATAGAGGCACATGTTAAATGACACCCTGGGCACACCTGCAAAATCCAGACTGTGAAAAGCTCTGCAGGACAAATGACTAGGTTTCTTCAAAAGAAAATTGCAAGAGGAAGAAAAAAAAAGAGAGAGAGAGATGAAAGGGGAGCCTATGAATTAAAAGAGACTTTAAAGACCAATTTACAAGCTTTATATGGATCCTGAATCAAATAAGCAAACTGATAATAAAAATAAGGGAATGTAAACACTTACTGGATAGTTGACGATATTAAGGAAATATTGTTAAACATTTTAGATGACTTAAGCTTGTGGGTTTTTTTTTTTAAGAATCCTTATCTTTTGGATACATACTGAATGTTTACAATTGAAACAATAGGATGTCTGGAATTCATGTCAAATTAATTTGGGAGTGTGGGAAGAGGTGGAGGAATAGCTGAAAGAAGACTGGCCATGAGTTGGTCATCACTGAAGGTAGGGCATTTTGAGTCCATTATACTGGGTCCATTACTTTTGGTATACTTGGAAAATCTCTATAATAAATAATTTTTTAAAAGTTCTGATGAGTCCCCTATGGTCTAGATCAGCAGTGAAGTATCTCACTGAGTGACTCACCCTGATAAAATGTATAGTCTCCCCTTAAAAAATGCATGTACACTCAGATATTTCCGTAACGTATGGGAGATCAGACGCCTGACGCCCTTCCCTGGCCGTCAGGTTTGAGTATTAACCAGTGCTCTTTGTGGTCGGGTCCCAACTCCCTCTCCAGCTTCTCTCCCCACCTGCCACAGGCTGCCCGCACCTGCTCCTCTGTGCCTCTTCTGTCTGAAGACCTCCTAAGGGAGCCCACTTCAAGTCTCCCTCTTCTCTGTAGTTCTCTCTAACCAGCAGCTGTACACCGCCCACTAGTCCCTGTGGAAAGAATTCTCCCCCAGCCCTGCCCTCCAGGGGCTACTCATTCCCCAGACCCGCCCCA
Organism: Physeter macrocephalus; assembly: GCF_002837175.3. Lineage (NCBI taxonomy): Eukaryota > Metazoa > Chordata > Mammalia > Artiodactyla > Physeteridae > Physeter > Physeter macrocephalus. The sequence goes on from NW_021145465.1 coordinate 28,201, forward strand.
CCCGGTACTGGAAGCCTGGGCTTGCAGGTTGGTTTCTGTTACACTGGGAGCTCCCCCGGGGTCAATTCACCATTAGCTTTTCTGTGCTGAGCCTAGAGCTTTGCACACAGCCAATAAATGTTGGTTAAAATGAATTCAATGGAAAATGTAAAGCCCCGGGGTCACGGGAGTGCTAATGGGATCTCACAGCTCAAATACTACATATCACAGCAGGGAAATAAAACGCTGAGCTCACTTCGAGCAGGTCTTGGTCACGGTTGTCAGGTGTGAAGTCTGTACCCCAGGGGGGCAGGGGCGGATGTGGGCAGCTCAGCCACTGGCCAGCAGGGACTCAGCCCACAGGGCCTCTGCCCTTGATCTCAGCTAAAACGTTGAGGGCGCCAAAGACTGGGGGCCAATACGAACCCCACATCCGGTGCTTCATCCTCTCCCCCGAGCCTGGGGAGAATGTGTCTGTGAGTGAGGAGGGGTCTTCTCGGGCCAGGGGCAGTCACGCCGCTTCTGAAGATGTGTGCTGGCCTGCAAACCTGGTGACCACACACCCACCCCTGCACACCCCCTCCTGCAGCCCTCACCCCTCACCCCTCCTGTACTCCTGAGCTGCAGATATATTGATGAGTTCAGCCTCATTCGCCCCTCAGTGTGAATTAGTGCAATCTACTAGGCCGAGGTGAAATGGAGGACTTTTTCACATTCAGGAGACAGCCTGAGACCCAAGGCTTCTGGGACTACAAAAGCGGACGTTAGAGAAGAGTTCAGAGGGATGGGGAAGGTTTAATCCAGGGCAGATGGAGTGGCTGAAACTAGGAAAGAAGCCACCAGCCCCCAGAGGAGCGAATACAGGGCAGAGGTGGATCCCAGAGGCTAAGACCCTCACCCGCCCACCGCGACATTTGCCTGGAACTTGGTATTTCTTTTATTAAACAGTTTGCCTTTCCTGATTTTTAAAAGGCACCCCTGGGCTTGAAAACGATGGGAGTGGGACAAAGGAGAATACGGTGACTTCTCTGAGCTTGCCTCAATGGCTAAGTGACAATGTTGGATGCAGTCTGGGCAGCTGCAAACTAAGATTCTATTTGCCTTGGTTTCCCTGAATGCCCTGGAAAGGAACCGCTTTCTTGAGCACAGTACTGCGGTGTAGCCCTGGGCACTGCACCTGTTATCTTAGGTCATCTACTTGATCATCCTCTGGGGGACGTAATGTCATTCCTGTCTTATAGCTGAGAAAACTGAATCTCAGCAAGTAAACTGAGTAGTTAAGTCCCTTTCCAAGGAGACAAGTTTAGCAGGTAGGGGCCCCAGGATCAGAAGCCAGGTCTGACTTGCTTAGAAGCCCAGGTCCTGTCACACCATTCTTTTCCATGTGTGGTCCTTGCGATGCGACTCCAGGCTTCTTCAGGGAATTTTCTATGCCTCAAGAATCACTCCCTCAGCTCTCACCATTAATAGTAATGTGGCTCAAACATCAGCTGGCATTAAATACAAATTATTGCAAATGTTACATGGTATGGACCGGGAGCTGGCCTTCCAGGCTGTAAGGGGAGCTGGTAGGGAAGCTGACCCCAGGAGCTGAGTGGGGTCACGCCTACCACTGCGGGCTTGGTCAGGACTTGCTCTCTCCATCGCTCTTCCTCTCTGAACAATGAGGTGAGAATTGCGAGGAGAAAGTTCTTTGATATCTGTTCCAGAAATGGTCCTTCCCCTCCAGGGCAAGGTTTCTGATCCTAAAATCCCCCACTTCCCCTTCTGTCAGTAACATCTTAGAGGGGACCCCCAAATCGTGTTCCAGGCTTAGTCACGCCCACACTCTCCAACAGATCTGGAAATTGCTCTTATTAACCTCTCATTATCTCATCAGCCATGTGGTTTCGACTTGCCCCGTTTTGTCCTTCAAAGCTGTGCACTGCCCCTCCCTCCTTCCCAGGGCGGAAGAAGGATGTAATGAAGGATGTATGTGCAGGGAGGGTTGGGGTTGTTTCCTCCCCTCCCTTTCTTGTCTGCAGAACTTTAATTCTCGTTATTCATTTTCACATTTCTTCTTTAATCATAGATCTCTGTAGCCTGATGCACATACTTACCATTTTTCTTCTTTGCTCTTTGAAGGCTTTCGTGGTCACTTCCTGAGTCTCCTGAACCTGTTCCGTCCAGAGCTCTTCCTGTGTGTATTTTCAGTTATTTCCTTTGTTGTGATTTTAACTCCTATACAGCAACTCCAACATCTGGAGCAGAACCAACCGTCCTAGCCTCTTCACCCCTTCCTTCTCCCAGGAAAATGGCCCCAAACTCTAAAACCTCTGCTTCTTCATGTGTCATAATAGCAATGCCACCTGCCATTGGAGAGGTGTGTTACAATTTTCAAAGCCTGTTTGCTGTCCCAGGTAATCTTCCTAGTAACCCCATGCCTGTTTCACAGAAGGGGAAACTGAGGTTCAGAGACTATGGGAGGTTGCACTGCTGTGGGAAGAGGCTACCCTCCAGGGTCAGGCCTTCAGGACCTGGGGAGAGCCCTGCTCACACAGCGAGATATTCCTCCCTGACACAGGATTCTCCCAGTACAACCTTTCTTTTTGTCTTGGAGCTTGCCTGAGAAGTCAGAGCACATGAGGTGTGTGTCTTGTTGCAGGTAGGGCAGGACTGGAGGAACTTCCTGTGGGAGTGACACACCAGGGAAGTAGCCCAGGAACGTGGCTCCAAGACAGTCTCCAGCAGAGCCAGGATGAAGGCTGAAGTTGTGTGTCTGAGAGATAGTAATGTATCTTAAACCGAGGGCCATGGTGATGGGCAAAGGAGAAGAGGCAGCAGGGTCAGCAAACAGAGTTTTGAAGTTACAAAGTAAGGCAGTTAAGGAAATTAAATCTCCAAACAATAAGCACCCTATTCACAGCTTTTCCTACCCCACCTCTTTTTTCCCTTTCTGGTCTGGCATTTGTTTTATCTTGAAATAACTATAGATTCAGAGGAAATTTCGAAGATAGTACAAAGATATATAAAACTTCATTTTGTAGGTCTTCATTTCAAAAGATAGTACAAAACATCACCCAGTTTCCCCCAGTGGTTATGCAACTATAATACAATATCAAAACCAGGAAATTGACACTGGGACAATGTGTGTCTATAGCTCTATGCCATTTCCTCACATTTGTAGATTTATGTAACCACCACCACAATCAAAATACAGAACTACCCCATCACTACAAGGAATATAACTTCCCCTTTTATTAGGTCCTACAGATGTTCCAATTACTATGCTAAGCATGATCTCCTTTGCTTCCTGTAATATCCTACCAGACAGGGACAATAATTATCTCCATTTCTCACATCAGAAGACTGAAGCTCAAGATGGTCCTGTTCCTCACCCAGGGTCTCACAGCAAGCAAGCAGCAGAGAGAGAGGACTCGCTTGAGTGGGGTCTCTGTGTCCCCATCACATACCCAACCATGTGGTATCACCTCCGGGCATGGGTCAGGAGGCCCCTTTAGTCTACGTCAGTTGGGTGTCAAGCTGAGCTGGACACTTTGAACCCAGGGACGAAGGAGAACATCATCCTTGCACCTGCCTTGTCTGATTCCATCACCAGAAATTGACGCCCTTCTGGTTCACGTTAACAAACCTTTAGTGAGGAAAGTGGTTTGTGGCAGATAATGGAAGAACTACACAATTTAAGGAGAAGTCTGGAACATCAACTCTAAACAAGAGAGCGAATTTGTAAGGGAACAAAATTGAGCAAGAAGAATGCTTTCTCCAGGACAGCAAGGAAGGGCAAGCATTAGAAGAGATGTGAGCCAGAGGCTATCACAGAAGAAGGTCGAGTCATGTAGCATCGGGGTTGGGAGGGCATTGCCAAAAGTCTCTGGGGGAGGGATGGGAGAGCTGGAGCCCCTGCAGTGCATGCTCAGGCAGGGCCATCGATACACAAGGTCCTGCAAATCTCAGTGTTTTTCCTACCGCCACAGCAGTGATGCTGGTCGGAGCAGACTCTTGGAGTACTTGCCCCAATATCTGCCTCAGTGACTCTATTCTGTAAAGGAAGAACTTTCCACCTGCAGCATCATTTGTCTTGGAGGTATCAAAACTGGATGCCATGTTTCACCCCTGCTGGGTCTAACCAGACAAAACTGATACTGAACATAAAGGAAGACTCTCCTGAGCAGTGAAAAGTGGGATTTGTTTTAACTCATCATATACAGACCTATGGATTCATCATATATTTCATAGTATGCATGCATGGATTCATAATATGGATATGGATTCACACATATGAACTTATGGATTTATTCCACCCTACCCAAGCTATAAGCTTCAGTCCTTAATTAGCATAATCACAAAGAAACTCCCTTTTCTAGAACATGAAATCCCCAGGCTATTATTAGACATCCTAGACCCATTTGGTGAACTTCCTCCCTTGTGTGAGTTCCCTCACAAGGAAAGCGGTTTTTCTCTCATTTAGTTGATCACTGTCGTGGTCTTTGTTTCCCCTTTAATAACTTCTTTCTCTCTCCCTCCAGGAAATCAGTTCAAAATGTAAGTGAGATGATGATGTTTAGTATAGAGAAATCTCAGATATGTTTTCTCTCTTTTTCTTCCCAGCCTGAATTCTTTACTTTCGAAACAAATGAGTTGTAACATGTCACACCTGATTATGACAATGCAGTTTGAGAACCAACCAACCAACCCCCATCACTTTTCCTGCAGGATACGTCATATTTTTTAAAGTCAACTGCAAGGACATCAGAGACTCTAGCAAACTGACTGTGGTCAGAATCTCCGTACAGTTAGTGTGGCTGCTGGCAGAATGGTACTAATTTTGATATTCCTTAAGGCAGTTTCCACTTGGCAAACAAGATGACTGCTCTTTGGTGAGATGAAGCTTTTGGAAGTGGCTTGATGTGGCCATTCACACAGCCATTACTTACGCGTAACTTCTTTCCCTTCTCTTTTTATGGCTGCAACATTTTATAGTTACATGTTAATCACATTTTCTACTTCCTTCTCCGCTAAGCTCAGCCAAGGCAGTGATCTGTTTAAGAGCTTCCTCCCAGCACGAAGCAAGGATGCCTGAATTCTTGGTTGACAGCAGCTTGTAGACTTGGAAGCTTTCCCTCTGTTATCCTGGAGAATGTGGGCTTGTTTGAGTTCAGGATGCGGGAAGTGTCTGTGTTGGCCAGACCTGCTGGGTCCCCGGGGAGCCATACTTCAACAGCAAGAAAAATGTATGGCTCTTGCTCTTACTTGGGAGTCCAGATGTGCACACTCTGACGAGACGGCACGCTGAGAAGTGTTCAGGGCAAGCACTCAGGGCAGCTGCTCCTCAGAAGCGAGACCTGTAATTCGGCACCAAGTACCCTCTCCTGCCGTTTGTCTGGAATTGACATTGCTGTCCAGGGTGTTTTGAGATAAACTATAAATCTCTCCCTGCCTCTGATTTGATCTAACAAGCTGCCAGTGCTCATGGGCTGAGTGGGTAGGTTGGGTCCTCAGTGGGGGACCTCCAGGTGTCCTTCAGGGGGTGGCCTCATGGAATGAATTATAGCCCTGGGGCCATGATCGTTACTTGGAAATTGTGCACATGGAATTATGACCTATGTCTGCAGGGCTCAGGAGGGCAGGAGAACGTAAATGTTCCGGCAGACTGGTTGATTCACTTAACTGTGATTCCAAAATTCTACAGAGAGGAGCACATGAAGGACTTCTTGGATGTGGATGTTAGGAGAGGCTGGTGTTGGTAGACGATGCACACTCTTCCACCAACCCAAAGAGTAACTGATAAACAAGTGGGAACTTCAAGTTCAATGTCCAGAGGAGGCAGCTTTGATGGGGGCAGGTGGTTTATGTCATGGCTATTGTTTTTTGCTTCCAAGGGATCATACCAAGAGATGCTCATGCCTCAAGACAAGGGTATCTTCCTTTAAATCTAACATTTTCTAAGGTAAAGTTTTACTGTGTCCCACATACCCTACATAAGACTCCTCCCTTAATCCTCGCAGTAGCTCTCTATGACAAATGTTGAGATCCACATTTTACCAACTAGTATGCTGTGGCTCAGAGAGAAAAACCAAGGTACCCAAGGCCCCCCTGGTAGTAAGTGGCAGAACTGAGGTTCAAATCATGCCTTTTTCTTGAAGTTACTTTACCTCTAAGAGGGTGTATTCATCTTCTTGGTCTGCTATAACAATATATCATAATGGCTTAAACAACAGAAATTTATTTTCTCAGAGTTCTAGAAGGTGGGAAGTGCAAGATCAAGGTGCTTGGCTGATTCAGTTTCTGGTGAGGACTCTTCCTGGCTTGCAGACATCTACCTTCTCACAGTGTCCTCACACGGGAGAGAGAGAGAGAGAGAGCACGAGTGATCACTTCAGTGTCTCTTCTCATAAGGACACTAATACTATTTGATCAGGGCTCCACCCTTATGACCTCATTTAACCTTAACCACTCTTTTTAGAGGCCCCATCTCCAAATATAGCCACATATGAATTTAGGGTTAGGGTTTCAACATATGAATTTTGGCAGGACACAAACATGCAAAGCATGAGGGCTACCAAATCCCACTCGGTATGAGTATTTTGAGGTCATACATGAAAAGCCCCTCTTATGAAGTAAATAGCTGTCTTGCATATACTAAAGGAGAACAGGTGGAGAGCTGCCCCTAGGACGGTCTGATGGGAGGGGTGACTAAGGATTGAGGTGACTGGAGCTGAGGGCTAGACTCAGGCCATGTGACCCAGCGAGAGGCATAGATATGGCTGGAGAAGGAGCATGTGAACCACGGGTTGTTCTGAGTTGAGTGTGGGTGGTGTCTGAGGTTCCCCAAGGGGGACCTGGGATTGCGGATGAAAAAGATTTTCAAGGAAGCAAATAGCAGAGGTCCCCATGTCTTCCCCTCCTTTCCCTGCTCCCCTTTCCTTTCTTTCTCTTTCCCTATTATTTTATATTATTTATTTATATTGGACTTTGCCTCCAGAGCCTTACAGGCAGGATTAAATAGGGCCATGGATGCCATCTTATATCTCATCTAGCAACATAGTAACTCATCCACGTACAACATTAGTTCCACAAATACATCCAGCCTCTTCTTGAATACCTCCTCTGACAAGAAACTCATGCCTCCTGGGCCAACCTATTTTCAAATACCTTTAACTAAAACAAACTCCATCTCTCTGCAGGTCCCCATCTACCTTCTGGGGCAACCCAGAAGGAGTCAGCCCTTTAGGAGACATTTAGAACAAATGTTTTCTCTCTATTCAAAATTCACAATTCTCTTACCTGTTCCTCATGCTCAGTGTTTCCATCCATATTTCCATCTCTAAGAGATCTGGTCACTTTCTAAGGTATATTTTCATTTCTACACCAGCAGCAAGCTCTAGTTAGATAAACATGCATTCACAAGAATTAAGCCCATTTTAACTACTCCCTCCATTGCTTCCCTCTGAGCCAGAAAGCTGTCATTCCTCCACTCCAAAACTACTTAATTATCAATGTACCAAAACCACCCAAGGCATAAGACTACAGCTCTGAGTTAAGATGGTCAGAATTCCTGCTCTCATAGAGCTTTGAGTCTAATGGAGGAGACAGATAATAAAGAGGCAAACAGATAAGAATGTCAGGTACAAAATGCCATGAAATAATAGCATTTTCTTGCACAATCAAACTACAGTTCTAAAGTCTAGTGAGCGCTTATTTTAAGCAAGGCACTTTGCTAATTATGGAACAAATAATCTTATATGCAAGCATAGTTTTTTTTATAGGCTTCATAGAACTTTACACTCTTTGATCCTCACAAGAACCTCATAAAGTAAATAGGATGGGCATTGTTTTTGACTATTAAGCCCATTTTGCAGAAGAGGAAACTGAGACTTATTCCAGCAGCAACACAGCCAGTGAGTGTGTGAGAACACACAGCCCTCCAGGAGGGGTGGCAGGAAGCAGGCTCCAGACAGGAAACCAGACAGAATCGAAGGAGACTTGCCCTTGGGCAAGAGAGAGCAAGGTGATGCTGCAGACATGGGGGAGAAGAGGCTCTTTATTTTTTCCTCCTGCCTTGACCAGTGGGCTGCAGACCCTGCAGAAGGTCATCCTTTCCAAAGTAGCCTGGTCAGAGCAGCAGAGAGTCAAAGGGTCTGAGCTGCGGTAATTATCATTACTAAGAAGACAAGAGGTCTGGGGGCTGCTGAGTGAGCTTCTCTGTCACACACTCAATAGTTAGACCCCATTTTTCTATAGTGATCAGGATGTCCTTAAAATGACATGTGGGATCAAAGTAAAATGTAAACTAGGGGAATAAAGAACAAAGCAAACCTTTAAATTAGAAGAGTCGGATGCTGACAAGCTTTGATCAGTTTGATACCATTTGATTCGTTGTTTTTTTTTTTTTGGCTGCGCTGGGTCTTCTTTGCTGCGTTCGGGCTTTCTCTAGCTGCAGCGAGAGGGGGCTACTCTTTGTTGCGGTGTGCGGGCTTCTCATTGCAGTGGCTTCTCTTGTTGTGGAGCATGGGCTCTAGGAGTGCGGGCTTCAGTAGTTGTGGCATGCAGGCTCAGTAGTTGTGGCTCGTGGGCTCTAGAGCGCAGGCTCAGTAGTTGTGGTGCATGGGCTTAGCTGCTCTGCAGCGTGTGGGATCTTCCCAGACCAGGGCTCGAACCTGTATCCCCTGCATTGGCAGGCAGATTCTTAACCACTGTGCCACCAGGGAAGTCCTGATTTGTTTTTTAATTAACCGCTTGTGACTGAATCTCTTGAGCCCATTTCCTAGTCTAGAACAGGATGGGAACGGGCCAGAGAAACTCTAAGATCCTCCATCTCAGAGATACTGGGTTCCTGGGAATAAAACTGCAGGAGAGGGGTGGAGGCAGAAGAATACTTGTAAAGAATTCTGCACGGTCACTAGATGCGTTCAAATCTTGCTAATTCGCCTTTTCTCTGCATCGCATTTCACAGTGTATAGTGTTTTCAAATATATTAGCTCCCTCATTAAATCCTCACACTGACTAGGGGCCGCCTCGTTTCACTGCTGAGGGTGGGGCTCAGTGGATGGGATTAACTGAGTTACCCAAAGGGATGTGCATCACAGAACAGGACACACATGAGCCCAGGGCATCTGACTCGGCCGCCCTCGGGCAATGTCTGGCCCTTGAACCTCTCATACGACCCTCCTTGGCTGTACATGCCTTCATCCACTCCTCGTCTCACACACTCTCAAATTCTTACCTTGACTCCTGCCTACGGCTCATATTCCTGTCCTTGCCCCCCACTCCCATCCTTGGGGTACATTTGTTATTGTTGATCCAGACGATCCTCAGCTCAGAACCCGAGGCTTACCCTGGTTACGTGCATAAAGCAAAAGGGTCTTTCTGCCACATCTCTGAACGGGAAAATCAATTCAACAAATATTTATTGAGCACTTACTCTGTGCAAGGCATGATCTGTATATTAAAAAGAAAAATGGTATGGCCTTGGGGTAGTGGAAAAAATAAAAACATGGTTCAAGCAACTTGTAAAGGTCTGGGACAGTACAGGGAACAAGGGAGGCTCCACAAAGTGCTTGTCCAATCACATTAATATCTCTATTTATTCCAGAATAGGAATAATGACATCTCGGAGGATATGCCATCCCTTTGGAAGGCACTAGGACTTCCGTTCCAGAAGCCATACAAGGAGCTACATCAGGGAGTGGTCTGTACCTGGGGAAGGAGCTGGGGTCCTTCACCTTGTCTTGTGAGCGGCCAGAGACAGCGGGGCACACACGCCAGGAGTGGAGTTACAGCGAAGTGGCTTCTAGGGTTGAAGCGAGATTAGCAGGGAATGTTGTGCTGTTTGCTTCTCCTTAGCTACTTTTCCAGGATCCCTTCTTCTTTCCACTTTTCGTACCCAATTTGGATCCATGTGCATCTTGTGTGTGCTTTTTTTCCTCGCAGAAGTATCATCATCCATAACCTTCTTGGCACATGAAACTAAGAGATGAATTCAAGGCTTCTAGAAATGTATTTGACTGATAGAAACTGGAGGTAGAAAAGAAAGAAAGCCGACTGTGACTAAGGCCCCTGCAGAATATCCCCTTAGCAGTCAGGCTAAAAAAAATCTGCCTTCTGGGGCATCACGTGGAATCACAGAACTACAGGGACCCTGAGGGCGTGTGACACTCAAGTCCCTGACATCACTTCCAGCAGAAGGCACCCAGCGTCAGCCCAAACACCTGTCCTGGCCGTCACCACCCATGCTGGCCAACCAGCGAATCTCTTCGGGCAGCTCTGCTTATGCAAGCTCCCTCTTAAAGCTCACATCCCCTATCACTTCCACTCTGTGATCACAGCTTCTGCCCTGTGAGGCCATAACAAACAAGCATAATTCCTTGAATTTTCAGTGTCTAGGACTCTAATGCAAGATTAAGTGCTCCTAGCACATAGGGACCAAATTAAACATTTGAGATCCTTTCAAAATCATGAAAGAAATACAGCTCACTATAGAAAATTCCAACCACACAGTAAAAACATTCAGGTCTTCCTGCACCCCTTCCCTGGGGACACCCACTATGAAGAGTTTGGTAGGATAGGTATGCTTCCAGATCTTTTACTATGCATTTCTATTAATCGAGGGTGTTATTTGGTCCAATTTCCACTTTTGAAAAGCTCTCTCTGTAAATAAGATCGTCTAGACAATCTTATTTACAAAACAGAAATAGAGACACAGACGTAGAGAACAAATGCATGGATACCAACGGGGAAAGGTGGCGGGGGCGGGATGAATTGGGAGATTGGGATTGACATATATACACTGTTGATACTATGTATAAAATAGATACCTGGGCTTCCCTGGTGGCGCAGTGGCTGAGAGTCCGCCTGCCGATGCAGGGGACACAGGTTTGTGCCCCGGTCCGGGAAGATCCCAGAGCCTGCGCATCCGGAGCGTGTGCTCTGCAACAGGAGAGGCCACAGCAGTGAGAGGCCCGCGTACCGCAAAAAATAAAATAAAATAAAATAAAAAATAAAAAATAAACAGAAATAAAAAATATAAAATAATTTTGCGCAAAAAAAAAAAAAAAAAGATACCTAATGAGAACCTATTGTGTAGCTCAGGGAACTCTACTCAATGCTCTGTGGTGAGCTAAAGGGAAGGAAAGCCAAAAAAGAGGGGACATATGTATACGTATAGCTGATCCACTTGCTGTACAGCAGAAACTAAGCAACTATACTCCAATAAAAATGTTTAAAATAAATAAATAAAAAGCAAAACTATTAAAAAAACAAAAAAAAAAGGAATGAAAAACTCTCTCTGGCTGCAGGATGGAGAATGGACTCCTGGAGGAGCCCCCAGCAAAAACAGGAAGTCCACTTAGACAAGGTGAAAAATAATGGCCTCCTGGACAAATAAATATGGCAGCAAAGGAGATGGAGCCACGTGGGTAGATCCAATGTATTTCGGGCAGTAGAACCAGTAAATAATTGTTAACTGACTCACTGAACCAATGTTTGAGGTGACCTTCCTTTACTGTGCTCCTCTTTTGTCCACCTTCTCCCTGGCAACAGTCAGAAAACCAGAGACCTTTAAAAATAGACCAGCGCTTCCCCTCATCTGTCAAAAAAACCCAATCCCTGGAGAGCGGAGCAAACAGCAGCACAGGGAACCGCCACCACTAGACACGGAGGAGACTTCTCCTTCTAAATCCCTATTTTTATAAACACTGACGCTTACTAGAAAGTGACCCTCCAACGTGCATGTATATTTAGCTCATGATGGTTTCCAACCCAACGGTGGAATTCAAAGAGGATGGATATTTTGGAAAATAACCAACTTGCACTACCTTTTGAATTACCCCCAGGGTTATCCCTGGCGTGTGAGTCTATTTGCAGATTTCTTTTCTCTTTCCACTTGTTTTTAAGTTGCTGAGTCGTCCCTATACATAGCTAGGGAAGAGGCTGGCTTTGCCATGAAAAGAGCTGCTTAGAGAAACAGAGCAATTTGGAATAAGCAAAAATAGCTCTTTGTGGTAACTTGAGTGTCTCATTTTCGATACTGATTTCCGTGGCCTCTAGAGTGTGGTTTTCTGGAATCCCATGTGGAGGCAGGTGATGGCACCACCCTTGTTGATTTCCTGGTCCACACAACACTCGGTGGCCCTCTGGTCACATATGTTTAGAATGCTGAAATAAGCCCAGGGAGCAGATTTATTTTCACGTGCGGTCATAAAACCTGTAGATAACCACATTCACGATGCCCCACAGATGTCTTACAATGTATTTCAGACACTACAGAGCATCTCATTTTTGTCTGTGAAATGTGATTCTTACCACCAGGTGCTGCCCTAATTCCCTCCCTTTTGCTTTAATGTTTACTGCCTAGGTGACTTTTGGAAATTCGTGCCATTACTTGAGAACAGCGGTCTTCAACCACGCCACCCCTCAGACCTATGAATCCTGGGGATGGGGTCTGGGCACGTGTCATGTGAGAAGGCTGCCTGGTGTGTGCCCTTGAAGTCCTGCTGCATTTGAGCCACCTGCACTTGCATGCTACTGGGACACAGGGAGCAACTGAGAGCTTAGAACGCAAGTGTTGGAAACCTCAGGCAGCCGCAAGTGTACGCCTAGAAACCGCAGCCAGGACCTTGAGGAGGTGCTCCACCGGCCCACATCTCTCACTTGGAAATACTTTGTCCATCATGTGAGGGAGAAAAGGACGACCCCCCCCAAAATAACAAGTCAGTAATAAATAGGATCGATGAATCTCAAAATAATTATGCTGAGTAAAAGAAGCCAGACAAAAAAGCAAGTGCATACAGTAGGATTCCATTCATAAAAATTCTAGAAAATGCAAGCGAATTTATAGCGACAGAAAGCAGGTCAGTGTTTGCTGGGGGACAAGGAGGGAGGAGGAGGGGTGGATTATAAAAGAGCACAAGGAAACTTTGCGGTGTGATGGATATGTTCATTATCTTGATTGTGGTGATGGTTTCATGGGCATATACATAAGTCAAAACTCATCAAACTGTACACTTTAAGTATGTGCAGATTATTGTATGTCAGTTATACTTCAAAAAAATTGAAGGAAAAGCAAAAGACTACTTCAAAAGAATGAGATTGGGAGTATTATTCGTGAGCCATAGGAAGAACATTAGACTACAATAACAGTTCTTCTGCAACACCACACCAGGCCCACGCTAAGCCTTCACAGGCATTATCTCATTTAATCCTCATAACAGACCTAGGAGGAAAGGGAGGTGTAGAAACAATGAGTAGTTTGCTCCAATTCCCTCAGTGAGTGAGTGATAAACCTGGGATTGGACCCACATCAAAACAATCCCACAGGCCAAGCTCCAAAGTCCAAAGAAGTGTTTAGTCCTGGCTCTGCCACTGAACAGCCATGGAACTGATTTGAGAGGGTCCCCAGCAAATATCCTTTTGGGGGCTTGAACACCCTCCAAGCAATATTTCTTTATAATAAGATTTTCTTTTGGGGGGAGGTCACCAAATTGTCCTCTAAATTAGTCAAAGCCTATAGGTCTTACATAAAGAACTAGCTGATGCCATTTCATTGTAACATGGCAATATGAATGTAGAAGACACTATGCTTGAAATGTAAAAGTGCATCTTACTTGCAGCGCTATGCTTTTAAAGGATGGTGATTACTTGTGCCTGTAAAGCCCAGTGGCTCAGTGGGAGCCCCTGAGGGGTACGTTTCTGGGGCAGCTGAGGTAACAGGCCATCCGTGGGTTGGCACTGCTGATGCTGGCCTTCTGAGCTCCACAGACAGAAGGGCTGCTCCTCTCCTCACCAGAGGAGAAAGCACCAGAATCTTAGAGCCCTTCAGCCCTTCTCCACAGCCCCGTGCTCCAACCTGCTGGAGAAAGGATTTGAAAGTTTTCTTCCTCTCTTATCGGACCTTGGGCTTATTTTGCCCACCCCTCATAAGCCTTCAGTGTCCTCCAAGTCTCAGCTTTCCCCCTTTATTGGGAAAAGAACCTGCTGCTGATTTCCCCTTGAAACTAAAAAGCTATCCCTTCATCAGACTAATGCCTTGACCTTGAGCAAGTCACTTCAGTCTTTTCTGAACCAATGTCCTTGAACGTAATAAAAATAACAACTAATCAGTTAAATGACCTTAGGCAAATCATCTAACCTCTCCGTGCCTTAGTTTCCTCATTTGTAAAATGGGAATAATAATACTTGTATGTCATATGGTTAGACATGTGATTGTTGTAAAGATTAAATGAAGAGCCTGATACATACATAATACATAACTGTTAGTGGTGGTTGAATTATTGTTGTTTACTTTGCTATTTTCAAAGAGCTTTTGGTGTTGATTTTACACCCATTTTATAGAAGAGGGACCCCAATGTTCAGGAAAGTTAGTGAGTGAGTACGGTTAGAACTTGAGCCAGGAATTGCCTAGATAGTGAGAAAGCTTCCTCCTGTTCTAGCACTGGGTGGTTTTCCTTCTTTTGACATCAGCAATGTTAACTTTGCAATATCCTTCCTAGACAGTCCCCCAAATCACTAACAATTCTTGGATTGTATGGGAGAAGAATAGGATGGAGGAAGAGGGGAGGGGGCTGGAGGGACCCCTCCCCCACCCCGCTCCCCTGCCCCCTGTTGACAAGTCAGCTAACCCTGGGGAGCTTCCCTAATTAGCAGTCTGCTTCTGCTTACCAGGGGCCCACTGCCTCCTGTAAGGGGGGTTAATTTTTACTTCTAAAAGTTATCTCCTGCTAGCGAGTCTGTAAACTTTTTCTGACATGAACACTGAAGTTATTTGGAATCGGATTTAAAGCACGTCCAGTAATCTTGAATCAACGGTAATCCTGAAGGACACTCAGACACTTGATTTAGAGGGCACTTTCGTGAACCAGACTAAAAATCTGGGGTAGTGATGCCAAAACTATAACTTCTGATTCTTCTTTGTTTACTGCTGCAAAATCCCAAACCTTCCCTGGCAATTCAGTGGTCTAGTTAAGAGGAACATTTTTCAGGGACAAAAACGTTGAGCTGAGTTGGCCTTCAAAATCGAAAGAAAAAAATAGCTAGTGTCTGCTCATTGTCAATTTTTTAATACTCAGAGTTCTGGCTTCTCGGGGCAAGAATCAGAAAGCCATTTGGGCTAATTTAATTAAAACAGTAACAGAAAGAGCAAGGAATATCTAAAACCTCCAAGTTTGTATACTCGTATCCATAATCTTTGTCTTAAAGCGGACCCCCAAGTTGTAAGAGTGTCCTGCTCCACGCAAGCTGGACCCAAGCCTATGATCCTCAGCTCTCTCTGCAGACTGACCACCCACCTGCGTGCAGTGGCTGCCACGTCATTCAGCACAAACCTCAGCTTTGCTGCCTAGAGTCCACCAGCTTCGGCTCAAGTCCTTGATAGAAAGGACTCAACCATCTCACCGATTGTTGGCCAACCAATGCCTTGACTCTCCCGCATCCAATCACCTGGAAGAGTGGCGGTCCTTTAGTATAAAAATAGGTCCATCCCTTTAGCATAGCCTAGGAGTGAGGGTGATTCCCAGACTGGAATAAGTACAGAGGGAAGCAAGACAGAACGATCCTGAAGAAAATGACCAAGTTCACAAATTCCTCCTCCTCCTCTTCTTCATCTTCCTTTCTCTTTCATTCCCTTGGAGGTACCAGTATGGCTGGGGGCTGAGAGGCAGCAGGGCCAAAGAGGTGATGCAAGGCCCTGGACCCAGGAAGTTGCCGTGGGCTGAGATGGTGGTGACAGGGCTGGAAACTCTGCAGGGTACAGAAAGGGGAGTGAGTGAAGAAGTAAGTATTTTGAGGCTAATTGGAGCCAAGTTTTTCACTGTGGGAGAAGGAATTTACAAATATGGAAGAGGGAAAGATTAGAAAGAATCCTGAGGTGACAGACTGTAGCTGGAAGTGTTGATGTAAACTTGTGGTTAGATAGATAGATAGGTAGATAGATAGATAGATGATAGATGATTAGATAGATGGATAGATAGATATAGATGATAGACAGATGACTAAATAGATAGATAGGTAGGTGATAGATGATTAGATAGATGGATAGATAGATATAGATGATAGATAGACGGATAGATAGTTAGATAGACAGACAAGTAAACCAGAAGAGGTAACTCTTCTTTACCACAAGATGTCAAACAAACAAATGTAGAAGGAATGATGGAAATCAATTTTCACTGTTCGGCACCCATCTTAGAGGTCGTTGGTACAGGCATGCACAGATGCTAAGTCTAGGTAGAGGTTTGATGAGGAATAAGATATGGCATAGACTTAGATTATCTCCCCACAAAATACTTGTCAACCACAAAGGGGAATTGGTGAGCTTACAGTAGAGAAGTCTGTCAGACACCTCCTTGACCAGATGACAGAGGGTCTATCCCAGTGGGGTGAAAGTTTGACATCGTGAGCCTCTGATGAGATGCACTGGGAAGACCTCAGCCTCGTTTCTGTGGTTTTCCTGTCAAAATGCATGGCTTGAGTCTACACGTAAAGAAGCGTTGGAAAAACCCAGCGAGAGATCTGTACTCTTTTTAAACTGCCAAGGTCAAGAAAGATAGGGAAAGACTGAGGAACTGATCCATATTGAATGGAAATAAAGGAACGTGACAGCCAAAAGCAACATGACCTCTTGGACTGGTCTTGAACCAGAAAAGAAAAAGAAACAGTGTTGGGACATTTGGCAAATTCTGAGTGAGCTCTGTGAATTGGATGGTCCTATTGTAGCAATGTCATCTCCTGATTTGGAAGATTTGTGGTTGTTACCTAAGATAGTGTCATTGATTTGGGGAAGTTACACACTGAAGTATTTAGGGGTGTGAGGGATCACATCTGCAACTTGTTCTCAAATACTTCAGAAAAAGAATAATGATAATGGGTAGATACACAGAGAGAGAGAGAGAAAAGAATGGAGGAAATGAAGTAACGTGTTAACAAATGGAGAATCGGGGTGAGGGGGTGATGGGAATTCTTGGTACTCTTCTTGCAATGTCCTTGTTCGTTTGAACGTACTTCAGAATCAATTATAAAAATCTGTTTCTTAAATAACCAAGCCCTGCAATTGCTATCCATGGCCCCCAAACCTTTGATAAAGGGAAGGGAGATCTTCACTGTGATGAGCAGAGCCTCTTAAAAAGGTCTAGCCATTATCCTCTCCAGTGAAGCAAGTCCAGCCCCCTCTTCTGCTGACCAGTGCAAAATGCCAAAGCAAAATAATATAAATTTAAAAATCTCTCACAAGAGTAAATAGGAAACCGGTCCTGCTTTGGGAAGACACTATGAAGTGATCCTTTGTTTACAATCTCAAAAGCAAACAACTGATCTACGGCAGAAATAGAAAGCCTTTAAAGTTTTCAAAAGAAGTGCTTCTGGCAGATAGTTGGAGCTGACCAGTGCCAAGACAAGAGCACTGTCCTAAATATTCTCATCTACTTTTGTCATATTATAAATATTGACACCGAAGGAAATTGCATGGCAGAGTCAGACCCGTGTGGGTTCAAATTCAGACTCCTCTGCTTTCTAGCTGTGTGTCTTCAGGCAAGTTACTCAACCCTTCTGAACCTTAATCTCTGCACCTATCGGGTGTGGGTAACAACAGCTCCTTCTGGTTGTGGTGAGGCTTGATGAGGTATCATATGCAAAGCATCCTGCATTTGGGGGACCCTCAATAAATACCTGTTTCCTTGTTTTCTGTGAAACACATGGGAAACCTTCACAGCCCACCCAGATCCCTGGGCCATACGTTAAGAACCATCTCAACAGACAATGAGGCACTTGGCCAGCTTCACTGGTGTCTTGCCAAGCCCAGGACTCCTGTAGTCTGTGATTTCTTGCCTTCTCCCTAATGACATTTTTCCTGCTTGTCTTTATTTTGACCAGATATCCCTTTCATCTCATGGCCCCAAGTCCAGACAACACTTCTGACATGGCCAAATTTATTCTTTTCCCTTGAAGACATTTCCTTCACTCCTCATGGCTTATAAGCTAGGGAAAGCAAGTGGAAAAATGTACGTCTGTCTTAGCCTGTCTGCAAAGAGGAGAAACACGGTAAGAAACTGGACTGAGATGAATTTTTCCAAGGGCTGAACTTAATAGCAAAAAGCCAAATAAATCTCAAGGAGTGTATACACAAGACACAGGGGCACTGCTATTGAGTCCTTGTCTCTGAGAAGCTGGTTTATCCTGAGAAGAACATGCCATCTTTTAAAAGCCAGCCTGATGTCAGGGTCAGCAATTGTTCTTGGTCTTTCCTCCTGTCACTTCTCACGCACACTACACTAGGGCGCTTCACCCAGAAGCCTCTGTTTCAGGACAAGCCTCATAATCATCTCCTACCTAATCCTTTACCATCATGTCCGTTGGGATGGGAAGCGAGGAGAGAAGGATGGACCCGCTGGGCTTTCAGGCTCTCACATTAATTGCTTCAAGCCAAGGGAGGACAAAAAGGAAAAAGCAGAGGAGATAAATGGCCTAGAGATGCTCTGATTCTATTCAGCTCCAACTTCCTGTCCTGAAGCCAGCAAGGCTGTTCCAAACATACGTCTTACAGAGCATCACAACATGAGAGATGTTCCTCTAGTTTTCCTCCAGAAAACAGAACTATGAAATAGTACTGCTTTGAAAAAAAAAGCTGTCTTCCCCTTTTTTCTTCTTACCAAAGAAATACATAGGGCTTGCCTGGTGGTGCAGTGGTTGAGAGTCCGCCTGCCGATGCAGGGGACACGGGTTCGTGCCCCTCTAGTTTTCCTCCAGAAAACAGAACTATGAAATAGTACTGCTTTGAAAAAAAAAGCTGTCTTCCCCTTTTTTCTTCTTACCAAAGAAATACATAGTCATACTAGAAATTTTAGCAAATACAGATAGGCCAAAAATAGGGGAAGGGGAAAAAAAGGAAAATCATCTATAATCCTTCTGATATATACATTTTTCCTCTTTCCAAAAATAGAATGATCCCTGCAGTTTTCATTTAACAGAGAACTACAAAGCATCATCCCTTGCCATTAAGAAACCTTCCAAGCTCTTCTTTGTGATGGTTGTATTGTGTTCCTTAGGACCACAGTTTATTTAACTAAATCTCTAATGGTAAATATTTAGGTTGTTCCCCACATTTTACTATTTTGATAATGCTGTCAGGGATATTTTTACTGTGCAGTCTTCACAGGTAGCCATGATTATTTCCTTAGAATAAGTACCCACAGGTAAACAACAGTACGCACATTTTTGAGACTTTTGCCATGTATTGTCAGCTTTCCTGCCAGAGAACTTGTACCAATGAAATAACACATTCTTATTTTCAGGAGATCACAGCTGCCGAGTTCTTCCATTATTTTCTTTACCCCATGGTGAAGCTAACACATGTGATTTATTTACACAATTTGGAAAGATGGGTTAGGTTTAGTAGCTTGTGGAGAATCAGAAAAAGAAAGAAGAGAGTGCTTTAAGCATTTGTTCAAGAAAACATGGGTTGTTGCTTGTGATACCTCTCCACCACTTAGAGACCTCAAAAACCAGGATTTAGAAAATAAATCTTTTCTTTTTTCATTCTTATTGTAAAAGTTACACAAGGTCAATCTAGAAGATTTGAAAAGTAAAGAAAATCATTAAACAACCTCCAAATGTCCACAATCCAAAGATTAGCACTATGAACATTTTGGCAGATTTCCTTTCAGTCTTTTTTCTTTACATATATGTTTTGTTTGTGTAAATGAATAATATATTCCATTTTGTAGTCTGGTTTGTCTTTTGTCCAAGGGCTTTCATGACCTTCCCCTGCTTTGCTTATCTCTAATGCCTTTTGGGGGAACGGGCAAAGTGGTGTCCCAGACAAGGTGGTGTCCCAGGCAAGGGGAGTGCATTCTCAGTCTGGCCTGCAGGAGGAAAGCCACACATCTCCCCAAGCATTTGACCTCTGTCTCCAGGCTTTTAAGCACTCCTAACTGGACCTGCCTCTACAACAATCCATAAGCCATTAGCTGGGGCTATATTAAATCCAGAAGGGTTCACCCCTAAGACCTCAGCTTTTATTTAGGGTCGATATAAGAAACGACCATCTGAAGGATGTTTCTGCTTCTTCTGCAGAAGTCTTTGGAGGAAGTGTCTATTATGTGCCTCACTGTCCTTATACTGAGATTCTCATGATAAATTTGTGCTTACATTGAATGTCAGGGAAAAGTTTGCCTCTCCTGACAAATGGCTATGCTTCCTTTCATCCAATAACTCATCACATTTCCCCGTTCGCTTTAGCTCAGTTTAATGCACAATTGCAGAAACTATCTTCTGCTGGGTTTCTGGTTTAATCATTTCCTCCCTTCATCCATATGACTTTGGAGATTTCATCTTTTTTTTGTTTTGTTTTGTTTTGTTTTTTTTGCGGTACGCGGGCCTCTCACTGTTGTGGCCCCTCCCGCTGCGGAGCACAGGCTCCGGACGCGCAGGCTCAGCGGCCGTGGCTCCCGGGCCCAGCCGCTCCGCGGCACGTGGGATCTTCCCGGACCGGGGCGCGAACCCGTGTCCCCTGGAGAGTTCATCTTTAATTTCACTGTCCTGGGGCCTCTATATTTAAGTGTCAATCATCTCAAATTTGTTTGGAAGTTAGCAGCAACACAAATCATAAATAAATAAATGACAATCTTGACCCCTAGGCCATGTCTTTAAAGTCATAGGTACCTTAGTAATTAATAATTCCTTTCATTAATTCCGAGTTCCTTCCTGATATTTCAAGGCAACTGTGCCCAGAGAGCTATTATAAGATGCAGTTGAAGATATTAGGCCTGACTGAGAAGAATGGGATTTTTTTAGGAATGAATTGCTATATGCTGGTGTCACTTAGTCCTTTTCCTATATAACTAAAGTCCTGGTAAGCCTCTCTGATCGAACATGGCCTCTTACTGATATAACAGTAAGTTATTTCCAGGCAAGGATGATAGCCACGCCACTTCCATGCCGGCCCACTTGGCAACTGATGCAGTGGAATGGAGAGAGGGGCTTCTTGGCAGTGCCCACGGACCCATGAGAGGGGGTGTTCGCTGCCTAAGAGACTTACTCCTTGCAGTGGAGACCAAAGGTAGGCTCTGTTTCTGGCTGAGAACGCTTCATCTATCTTTTATCGATTTCCTGGGAGCAAGGAGAAGAGAAGTTCCCTCCATTCACATCTTTACCCCTGCACTCACATCCATCCCTCCACACTGATGACCTACCCCAGGTCCCTCTCAGAGAGGGAGGCCGAGATCAGCCCAGGGAAGTCCCCAGAGGTCACCACCCAGCTGTCTCTCGGCAGAGACGTGTGTTCTCACTGCCTTTCGGCAGGTCGGGGCGGGTGGCCGCCTCGCAGTCTTCTGTCTTTCGGAGCTGCCCTGTGCCTCTCTCCCCTCTCCTCTGAGGCCTGTAAATTGGTTCACAAATCCTGCAATTCCTTTTGCTCATGCTCTATTGAGTTTCCTCGGTGATTTTCTGGTTTATTTCCCGTTGCCTGGTTGCTAAGATTCCTTGTAAATTGCATTGCCCTCTGCTTGGCTCTGCTCTGCCATTCGTCCAGGCTTGCGACGTGGAAGCTCTTGTCCCGGCATTTGCCATGTACCAGTCATGAATCGATCTAAAGCAACGGCTCTGCTGCAGGCAGTTCCCCCACCTGCACGGCAAGGAGGCTGCACAGCAAGGGGGCGGCACAGCGGACAAAACCCCAAGGGCACAGAGCTAATTTATGCCACCAGGCAGAACTCATCTTTCATGCCTGTCTCATTCCGGAGGAGGAATCAATATATTGAGGTAGTGGGATTGCTCAGCGCTCTTGAAATGTTTCTTGACACCACCCCACCACACCCTGGGGACTGCAGGTGACTGAAAGACAGACAGACGGCCCTCCTCTAGCGCTACAAAGACAGATAGAGAAGATGTGAGTGGGAAGAGGTGAAAAGTGCAGGCTCTAGTCAGAAGATCTAGGTTCAAATGCAAACTCTGCCACTTCCTGGCTGTGTGACCTTGGAGAATTTCCTTAAGCTCTCTGTGCTTTAATTGCTTTTCTATAAAATAGAAATAACAAGCGCACCTACTACATTGGATTGTTGTGAGGTTTAAATGAGATATTTGTAAAGCATAGTCCCTGGCAAAAAGTTCCCTGGCAAAAAGTAAGTGCTCAATAAATGTTAACTATTATTACTATTATCATCACCAACATCATCAACCCAGAGCAGCATGCCTGCAGCCAGTGAACACTGCACCCTCCGCAGCCCTTTGCCCGGCTGATCTGTCTCCGTGCAGCAGCACTGTTATTCTGACCACACCTTTGGCTTGGTGTTTCTCGTTAGTTCCCTTCCTTGTCTGTCTTCCTCTCCAGCTCCCTCTGGTTAACACGGTGGCTTTATATTTTCTTGAACCCTTTAATTGGGAGAGACAAGCCACTCATCATAACGAAAAGAGGGGCCCAGGCTTTCTCAGCAGCCACCAGTGGCCAACGTGCTGATGGAAGCATCATTCCACGTTGACCTTCCTCTTAGCTATCTTTACAAAAGAGCGTTGCAGACCTTGGGGGCTTAGAGGCCTCTACTTTTGCAGAGCCCTTCATGGAAACTCAGAGGTGGAAGGAACCTTAGTGTGGTCATTGAGTCCTACCATGCCTAGGAATGCTTTTCCAGCAACCATTAGTCAATGGAGACTGCAGATCTACAGAGGAAGAGCTTATTCCGTTGATGGGAGGGCAGGTCAAGATGTTAGACAGTTATTTTTCAAGTTGAACTGAAATGTGTCCCTTTACCATTCCTCACCCTGAACCTCTTGGACAACATTGGAAAAGTCTAGACCTTTTAAATACAGCAGGCTTTTCAACCATTTGAATCTGCCCTCCCATCTTTCCTTAGCCTTCTCTTCTCCAGGCTAAATAGCCCATATTCACTCAAACATTCCAGGCGTGGTTTCCTGCCTCTTCTCCATCCCAGTCATTTCCCTTGAACCACACCCTGGTGTATTAATATGCTCCTTAGAATGGAGAGCCCAGCCTGGGATGCCTTCTTCTACCTGTGGTCTGAGCAGCCCAGCAGCTCTCCCTGTCCCCCACCATCATGAATTTAGATTGCTTCTGTAATCTAGCATTTGAATTGGCTTTCCAGTTGTAGCTTTGACAACTAAAGCCTCTCCAGAACTTCTCTCCGGGACTTGATGGTAAGCCATGACTTCCCTAACCTGTGCTTGCAACACTGATTTTTTTTTTAATGCAAAAGTGGAGCTTTACATTTGTTCCTTGTGATCTTTGGCTCAGCATCTGTTTCCTCAACCAAGCCCGGACGCATGCGAAAAGGGGGTGGACTCAACCACGCCAAACACTTCGAGAAATATGAATCTTTACAGTGATCTTGGGCCATTTGTTTCTCTTTCACCAGCATCTCTCATGGCGCTGTGTACACAGTAGGCGCTCAGTAATAGCTGAATCGGCATCTAGCCTGCTGTGTCACCCCCCCAAAGTGTAAGCTCACATATGTGCTGTGTGTGAAGGCACTTTGAATATCCTCAGGAACTGTGCAGATATCAGTTATATGAATATTGCTATTCTTACGGCTGCTAGAAGCTTATCGAAGGCAAGAGTCATAGGTTGTTTTTCTCCATCTCCATAGGAGCTGGAAGGATGTCTTTTATACAGTGGGCACTCCACAAAAGCTGTTGGTTGAACTGAATTGAAGGAGCTTGCCCAGCATCTCAGACACCGAAGTCCAAACCTGGGATAGAAGTTTCTGGCTAACACACCATTGTAAAGCAATTATACTCCAATAAAGATGTTAAAAAAGAAAAAAGAAAAGTTTCTAGCTAGGGTGTGACAGGAGATGAGGGCACAGCACAAAAGGGGAAAGAAAGATGGGAGGTGGCGGCTATGCTGAACCTAAAAGGCATCATTTCCTGCGTGTCTACACTGCATCAGCTATGCCTAGTTATGTAACTAGCCACTCCACGGCTAAATGGCTTAAAGCAACGAGCATTTGTTACTGCTCATGAGACCACGGGTCAGCTGGGCAGATCTAAACCAGGCTTGGCTGACCTCGACTGGGCTCAGTCTTGCATCTGCAATCTGCTGGTGGGTCATCTGGAGGCTCTTCACACACATGCTGGTGGTTGGCTGGCTGTAGGCTGAGGTGATGGGGTGACTGGGCCGTGTGTCTCTCATCACCCGGAAAGCCAGCTCATGCTTATTCGCTCAGCCGCTTAACAGAGTTCCAAGAGAAAAAGCAGAAACGCACAAGATGTCTTGAAGTCTTGGCTTATCACTTCCACTACATTCCCCTGGCCAAAGCCAGTCACAAGGCCAGCCCAGATTTAAGGGATGGGAGAGGAAAAACCTCCACCTCGTCATGTGAGGAGCTGAAAGTCACATTGCGAAAGGTGTGGATACAGAAGAGTATGAAGAACTGGGGACATTTAAATCATCAGTTCATCCCGTCCTCACTTCCTTCCCTGCTTCAGTCTATTCTTCCCTCCCTCCCTCCCTCCCTCCCTCCATCCATCCAATACACGTTGACTGGACACCTACTACACGACAGGACCATGCCAGGTGTCGGAGGCGTGGCTGGAGAATGTATCTGTTGGTGACATGAACCCTATAGACTTTGGAAGAAAACCACCACAGAGGCAGATTAGGAGGAGGATTACTGGTAGCCACAGAGTTGCTTTTACAGGCATGAGTAACCTCTGTCTCGCGGTGGCCACAACAAGATGGTCCTTGGGCAGCTGATTCGTGCATGTGCATTTGCTTTTGTGACCAGGCTGAACCCAGATGCCCGTCCAGGATTGCTGCTGCTGCTGCCAGAATCCTGAACAATTTACGAATTCAGCCTGTCGCGGTGCACCCTGCCACGCCACATGTCAGTCCAGCCCCAGTGAGGACATAAACAACCTGACGGGCCTCTTGAGGACTCAAGAAGCCTGGCAGCTTTCATCGGCCACAGAACTCTCCCAGGGTGACTTGGGACAAGGCTGGGACTGCCGGGTCAGGTGCAGCCCAGGATAGAGAGCCCCGTGCAGAGCTGCTGGCAGGGCACTGTCATAGCTCAGTTTTATGAGCTCTTGAATCTCAACATTTACTAAAATGATGGAGTCCGGCAAGAAGATTAAGCACTGCTGGGCCCTTTAAATCATCAGCACCAGCCATCCTGGGGGCTAGATTTGTTTTAGGCCCTGACATGATCTCTGTGTCCAAGACCAAGGGAAATGAGCAGTGGTTAAGAGCTTGGGTTCCTCGCCAAGTTCTGTCACTTACTAGCTGTGTGACCTTTAGCAGGTGACAGAACTTCTCTCTGCCTCAATTTCCTCTTCTGTAAATGGGGCTGTAAGCACTTGAAAGAGAATGCCTCTCGAGGTTCAAGCACACTGTTATAGAATCCAGTGACTCTGGGGACTCGTGGTGGCTTCCAGTTCCAGGAAGAGCCCCTCCACTCCCAGCTCACCCTGCAATGACTTGGAACTACCGGAGGCCTGGAACTCAGGTTTCTGTAGGAGCCAGAGTCTTAACTCTTAATCAGCCAGAGTCAGAAGAGATGCCCTGCTCCATACTTAGACGACCCCGACTCTGGACTACTCTGTAGTCACTCAGAATTGCCTTGGGGCCGCTTCATGCTGCTAACTTGCCAGGTAACTCTGGACAAGTCATTTAACATCTCTGAGCCTCTACGAGGTACCATAATGCTCCCAGGGGCTTTGGTGGAACAAATAGTGCATCAGGGATGAAAAGCCTTTAGCAATTGTGAATCTCTGTGTAATTTATTCATTTGTTCAACACACTTTTACTCAGCACCACGAACCAAGCACTCTGCCAGGCCCTGGAGAGAGAAAGATGAGTGAGTCTCATCCTAGCCAGATGCTCACAGCCATGTGAAGAAGCAGGCAGTCGACAAGACCCTCACAGGCAGGCACAGGGTCTAGAGGAGACGAAGGAGAGGTGGCAGGTGTGCCTGCATGTCAGGGAGTCTTCACGGAGAAGGCAGGAGCAGTTAAAACATGGTGACCCGAAGGGGCCAGCCAGGCCAGAGATGCCTGGAGGCAAGCGTACCCCCAGTCAGAGCAGTAGGGCAGGTGACAGTGTGGCCTATGTGGCCATGATGGGCAACTGCAAGCTGTCTGGCTGGGACCTTATCAGCAGTGAGGAAGGAGGTCAGCATGGGAGAGGAGAGGGCAAGCTCGCAGAGGGCCTTGTGGGCCAGGCCCAGGGGGCTGGAGTCTAAGCTGAAGGTCACAGGTGTCCATTAGCAGGTGCAGCAGCTGCTCTTGTGGGATCTAACGGGCTCACCAGGCGGGAGCAGCAGTGCTGTCAGCCAGGGCCTCCTGAGCGCTTACTCTGTGCAGGACGCTGTGCTACGGGCACACCTTCCCGGCAAGTTCACCTAGAAGGTAGGATGGCGATTATCTGCATTGTGCTCAGGAAGCAACCTTGTATTTTGCCTGAGGCCATCCAGCGAATCAGAAGCAGCTCTGGCTCTGCCGAAATGCTTTACCTCCTCTCTGGGAGCCTGGATGAAATGCAGCCTCCTCCACTGTACTGGGACCCCCAGTACAGGTCTCTGTCTCCTCGGGCCCCCAGCATGAGCTTCTACAACTACACCTGCAGTTTCACACTCCCAGCCTGCCCATCTCCCTCACCGAGAGCAGGCACCTCCTGATCTGAATTTAACCCCCTCCCCCAAGGCCTAGACTGGACCTGCCAAGAAACCCTGTCCCCGGAGAGCACACTTTGAAATCCTTTTCATTAGACTCCTAGTGCAGGAAATTAAAACTGTGAGCTTGGGAGGAGATATGGGGATGTATGTATATGTATAGGTGATTCACTTTGTTACACAGTAGAAACTAACACACCACTGTAAAGCAATTATACTCCAATAAAGATGTTTAAAAAAAAAAACAACTGTGAGCTTGAAGCTTTTCAGGGCAGCAACTAATATTTACGGTAATACCATTTGAGAAGATCAAATATTTATAATAGAGTAGACATCATCATGCTACCCATTGTCTGAGCTTCTGGGGCTTCTGGAACTGCATTATGGATGGGCCCAGTCATTAAAATGCTTTCAAAACCATTTGTGCTTCTGGCAGCTCCTTTGCGAGGGGCATGGTGTGGCCCAGTGTGAGAAATGCCACCAAGGGCCATGTAAGGCAGGATTCCGTCTGTACCAGTGACCATGGAGACGTGCACCCCTATGCCTATCCCCCCTGCCTAGGGGAGATGCCCCTCCATTGTTCAGATGCTGGGTTTCCCATCATGACCCTTCCCATCATTACACCTGATGTTGTAATTACCACCTTTCTTCCTGGATTCCCATCAGGGAGTTCATTTCTTAAAGTTCATTTCTGCCTTCTGCACGGCTGTTTCCCCAGGGCCCAGCACAAGACCTGACACATGGTAGAGACTGAATACATTATAACTGAATGAACAACATGCCCTAAACTCATAATTTTCTGTAAGAGCCAATTGTGAGTCCATTGAAGAGGGATTTTCCTGAACCTTTTTTTTTTTTTTTTTAGCTGTTTCCTGTGTATGCTTTCTTGTAATCTACTCCAGGTTACAAAGGAATATTTTTTGTCCGCTTGATTTCAAGTCACCCTTTCTAAGTCAAAAGTATATCACTTGCTTACTTGCTTTTTCTAAACCATTTTCTTCTTTCTCATTCTCATCTAATATTAATAAAACAAGAATTTTATTATTTGCATGGTCTAATTGTTCTGTTGATTTTTCTGTCCTTTGCAGTCCAAATCACTACCCCGTTGGTCTTCCAGAAACTTCCTGTCTGAACTGACTCTGATATGGGCGTGGCCAGTGACCAAGATACACGCCACACTCCCCTGTGGCTAGTTCACTTCTGGGTTCAGAGGGAGAGCAATGCTTTCTGGAAAGAGGTCAGTCAATGTCCTGGCTTCTTGGCCCTTACAGAATGTCTTCTTAACAATAACTGCTGGGCCTCCAGGTCCCTTGTCTGGGTTTTATCTGATAGCTCAGTAGAATACAATGTGGGTCAAGGAGACAATGGCCGTAATCCCAGGAGATTCCCTTCTCTGGAGGCTGCTTCCTAAATCAAGGATGAGGAGGTGGGATGTGTGGACTGTGAGGCCGGAGACCAGTGCCTGTGATGTGGATTCTACACATACAGCATCTATCTGCACGGACTGGCTGGGACGGGCAAGTCACAGTGTGGCCAGGAAGTCATGAGGCTATGTTTGGCTCATGAAATAATGAGACTGATTTTCTGGCTTAGCTCTGAAGGCCCAAAGAGGTCTTTGAGAGGGTTTCGTATCAATTCTATTAGACATGAAGTCTAATCAAATACTCTTTGAAAAATTTAAATAACTTACATTTGTCAGTTTGCCTGGACCCATATTCAGTTTCCACCTCCCAGAATGCTGACGGATTAGTGACAAACGGCTTCTTTCAAACACCCTGTTTACTGTGTGTTCAGTGATCTTACCCTTTATTATAGATCAGTTGTTCTCAGACTTGTCCCTGTGGCTGAGCACCTGGAAGTTATGGGGCTCTTTGCGGAACACCGTGAAATACTGACATATTTAATCCCATTATATGAGCCAGCAGCAATTTTACTAACAGAAAATATGACTATATTAATGTTTGCAGTATAATATGTAACCACAAACACACGTGTCCTAGAAGGAAAAAAAAAAAAGCTACCAAGCTGAGATTGGCTGTGTGTGCGATTTCTCTTTCATATTTGTTTGCTGCTTGTTCATTCATGCTGTTCTCTCCTGAGGCTTCCCAGCAGTTGAGGAGCAGTAGGTACCAAAGTTTTAAGAAAAAAATCAAGAATTGGGAGGAGAATACTGAGCAGGGGTGAGCAGGAATCTGGGCCATGAAGGTCAGAAAACCCCTTCCAGATGCCCAGACATGGGGCTCTGATCTCAGAAGTGTCCCAGGGACTTGGGCAGCCCCCAGCACTGTCCCAAAGCCCTATAACTGCTGACACATCTGGTCGAAGCACTAGATTCCAGGGTGAGTCGGCTGCTGCCGAGTTGATATTGCTGCTACTTTACGTTCTCAGCATCCTTAAGTGACCCGGGCAAATCTCTTCCTTGTGACCATGACAGGCCAGGTAGACACAACTGAAAGGATGGAGAAGCAGGAATCAACGGAAGTCACCACCTGACCATCCATGTCACCCAGGAGAGGCCCTGTCCATTTAATACAGGATATCTCACCCCTGGCCTAAGCTTGTGCTGCCTGAGGAAAAGGGTAAGAGGCTCTTGATCTCTCTTCCCTTCTTTCCCTCGACAACCCTGCCTGGGCCCATTGCCTCTAAAGGTCCTACCTATTTGAGAGCCATGATCTTCGTGGGCTCCAGTCTTCAACCAATGTTTCCACCACTTCGTTCCGTACCCACTGTATCAGTTTCCTAGGGCTGCCATAACAAATTACCACACACTTGGGGTCTTAAAACAACAGAAATTTATTCTCTCACAGTTCTGGAGACCAGAATCCCCAAATCAGTATCCCTGGGTCAAAATCAAGGTATCAGCGGGGCTGCACTCCCTCCAAAGGCTCTAGGGGAGAATCCTTGCCTCTTCCAGCTTCTGGTGGTTCCCAGTGTTCCACCAGAGCACATGTAATCAGGTTACATTGTTGTGATCTCTGGCCTTCTGGCTCTTATAAGGATTTAGGACCCACCCAGAAAATCCAGGATGATCCTTAATTTGATCACATCTGCAAAGACTCTTTCTCCAAATAAGGTCACATTCATAGGTTCTGGGGATTAAGACGTGGACATATCTTGGAGGGGGAGGGACCATTCAACCCACACCCGCCAAGACAAGATCACCCTAGTGGGAAATCTCAAACCAGGCACGATGCTAGTTCACTTAAATATCCCCCCTGGATTCCCTTTCCTCCAATC
Source organism: Physeter macrocephalus (assembly GCF_002837175.3). Taxonomy (NCBI): domain Eukaryota; kingdom Metazoa; phylum Chordata; class Mammalia; order Artiodactyla; family Physeteridae; genus Physeter; species Physeter macrocephalus. Next base: position 58,023 of record NW_021145465.1, read on the forward strand.
TGCTTCTTCATTCTCCTCTCGCCCACAGGGTCTCGGCGAAACCGTAATGTCGTGTCTAGATCATGCCTGGACACGACAGTAGCCACTTCAGGGAACCAACAGTCCTGCCAGCAGGCAAACCTAAGAGTTACATTTACCTTCATTCCCATCTCATCCTAAGACCAGCACACCTGACCTCTTAAAAGGAAGTAGCTTTTCCATACAGAGTGTGATTTATCCCCAAATGATAATTTTTTAATAATTAAAAATTTAAAGCTATCTCCTAAAGATGATCTTTTGGGTATAAGGTTGACAATACAAATGAAAAAATTTAGAATTGTTTATTTTCTACAATTAGGATCAGAGAGTGAGATTCTCACAAGTTTAATTAAAGCTGAGAATTTCTGGGGGCCACTGGAAAGTCTTGTCCCCTCTGCCCCTGGAGAAATACTGTCCTTAATATCATGAATATAATAAAGCAGGTGATACTTGAGAACAGAGTTCCACCTCTGGGTGATTCTTCCAGGTGCAGCAAAATGGAAGGACAAGCCCCCTACCAAGCCCAGCCGGCTGACCCGACCCCCATCCCCAGAGGAATTCCGCTAGGCCGGGGAGTGAGGGTCCCCAACTTTACCCCACTAATCCCTTTCTGCTTTATCACGTCTGAAATGCTTATCATCTGCCAGAGGATGATCATTTCATGTGCTGCTTGTCATCAGGCTGTTAAACTTCTGGCTATTATATATTCATTTTGGCCATTTGGATTTTCCAACTCATTGTCTCTTGTCTGCAGTGCAGAATTGTAAAGAATCCTCTGCAACTGTTGCCAATCCCAACGCATTTTTTCTCTCCTTTTCAGAAGGTGAAACTGAACAGGAGTAAAGGAGCGAGGCTCCCTGTCCTGGATCCTCCCCACGCACCCCACGGGCTCAGGGTGGCGGCAGTGTTTGCAGACGGATGCATCTCCAGAGCGAAGCACAGAATAGGACCTCAGGGCATTTCGTAGAGAGCAGGGAAGCAGGAAATTCTGACGCGGCTACTTGGTGAAACTCAGCATCACTTCCTGGCCCCGAGTCATTAGGAAATTATCTGTTTCTTTTCATGTCTGTGTCTCACCGGACTGTGAACTCCCAAGGACAGAGATAGTAATAGCACTGTTAGCCACCATTTATTCAGCTCTTACCTATGTGCCGTGCACTGTTCTAAACATTTAATGTACCTAATCTCATCTAATCCTCCGTTGCAGCTTGGTGAGCTGAGCGTTGCCACTGTCCTCAATTTGGAGAGGAGGATGCTGATACACAGAGAGGTTAAATGACTGGCTCAGGGATGGAGCTGGAATTTGAATTCAGTCCAACATGCTCCAGAGCCTCCGTCTCTTAACCCGGGCACCAGCCGTGGTGCCTGCCACGCAGCAGGCATTCCCTACAGTGTGGTGAGAGGAGCGAGTGGGTGAGTAAATGAATGCCTGCTCCTGGCTTCCTGCTTTGCCCAGGCTCAGCCTGTGCGAGCATCCCCCACCGTCCGGTCCCGCCCCATCAGCTCTGCCCAGCGGGGTGACTGCAGCCTGGCTCTTCCAACCACGTCCCTGATCTCTGCTGCAAAGACCTGGGCCTGGTGCCTTCTGTATTGCTATGAGGTACCAGTGTGAGCGTGCGATTCCGGAGAAGAGGAGCTGGTCATGACTCTGTCCCATGAAATGCCCAGAGGATGCAGGAAAAAGAAAGCTAAATTCTCTGCTGACACTCTGGTGGGTGTGGCATCACAGGTGGAAGGCAGATGATTTGGTTCACCCCACCAGGCTTTTCTCCCTTTCACGGTTACGCTTTTTTTTTTTTCCCAACCATCTACCCTTGGGTCTGGGCTGCGAGGAAAGAGGTGGAAAGTAGACGTGAGCAGAGCCCTGGTCCCCCTAGTGTCCCATTGAGAAGGACACAGTGCCCCTGGGTCTTTCGTGGACTCAGAGCCTCAGAGAGCAGAGGATTCCTAAGGGTGACCAAGGTGTAGAGGGACAAGGTGGGCTTTGGAGCCAGGCAGGCCTGGCGCCCCCTCCTCGCTGGGTGGCCTTGGACAAGCCTCTAAACTCCCTCATCTGTAAAAGCAGGACAGTAAGACCTACCTTAACCCTGCGGATTAATAAAATGTCAATACGTAAAGGGCCCACCCGGTTCTCTCCAAGCCTGGTTAGGAACTGGCTGTGTTTCCCCCTTTGGCCCTTCAGGGGGTGTGAAACAGCAGCATTATGCAGAGTGGTGGTGAGAGGCACAGGCCCTGGAGTGGGCATCCTGGCGTGGGTCTCAGCTCTGAAGCTCACTAGCTGGGTGACGGCACAGGTTTCCTCTGTACCTCAGCGTTCCCAGCTATATATAAACGAGGAGTCAGTTGCCCTTCCTCACAGTTGTTCTGAGGACTGAACAAGACAAAGGGGTCAATCAATGTTCCTGTAACCAGTAACCTCCCAGCAGAGTAAGTGGCAGTGCCTTTATTACGACCCCCACCCCTCCTTCCCACCAGGAGATGGGAAGTACTGTCAACTGCAGGGCCAGAGTGAGAAGAACCCTCCTCCCTCCCAACTCCTCTCCCTGGGACACCTGACCAAGAAACCTCAGGAAACAATATGAAGCCCTTAGAACCCTGTGACCTCCTAGAACGTTCAGATCCCTGTCCCCCAGCCCCAAAGAGATGCCCCAACAAAGATTCAGAAACTGAGGTCTGGAGCTCTGCACAGACACACCTGGGTGGGAATCCCAGCTCCATTACAGGTAACCTTAAGCTAGTGACATAACCTCTCTGGGTCTCAGTTTCCTCATCTGTAAAATGGAGAGAATCTTAGGATCTCCTAAGGGAGATCGCATAGGGTTTTGAGGCTTAAATGAGATAATACATGTAACTCAATTAGGACAGACCTTGGCAAAGAGTGAGCACTCAGCAAAGTTTAGCTATAACCCTTTCTACTGTACAGCGCTTTACAGTTTATGAAACTTTCTCACATACATTCTCTTCTTGACAATCCAATCATAATGGCAGACCCAGGGAAGGGGGGGCCTTCAAATTCATCAAGCGCTAGACATGCCAAGGCAGGAATTATCCCTGTTTGACAGAAGAACCCCAGGCTCAGAAAGGTCACATGACAGTCCCAAGGCAGGGCCAAACCTGCATGACACCGAAGAGCATCCTTTTAATCACCGCGCCAGGGTATTTCCCCACCAAGGAAAAATGGCACCACACCCATGAAGGCATTTAATTTTGTTACAGCCCCAGGCATCTAGGTCACTTCTTTGCATGCACTGGCTCTGCTGGTTAAACAGCTCTGCTACGTGCCACCCCAAGAAGAGGCCACTGTTACAAGGCCAAGGATGTTGACATGCTGGAAACAGTTGCCCACCTATTTTCATCCTGCAAATAAATGCCTGGATTCTGGCCAGGGACAAGGTGACCTCAGTATAGATGAGAGCAGACCCCTGTTGACAAACCCCCCAAGCTGGAGGCAGAGGGCCCCTCGGTTGTTTTCCAGTATGTTCTCCTTATTAAAGTGCAGGCTGTGTCAATCCCCTGTTGGAAATTGTGCTCTTGCATACGTTATGAAAGCCATGACCGTACTTATGTTCCCCAAACACTTGTTTCCAACCCAAGAGATCCCTTTAGCTAAAAGGCACAAAGGCTGAGTAATCCCTCAATTTCAAAAGACACACTTTTAAGAAAGCAGCCAAGTCTAAACCCAAGCAGCTGCAGACACATCTTCTCCCCAAGAGAGCAAAGAGTGAGAAAGACCGATAGCCCCAAAAGGTAGAACCTTCTAGTTTATTTTGAAAGATGAGAATGTGTTCATCAGCCTCCCAGCCCCACCATGGAGCTGCCCCAGGCCACCCACTGTGTCCCCAAATGTGTTCCATGGAATATTCTGAGAATGTTAATAAATAATTTACCGGCGTCAAGAGAGCATGGGGGGAGGGGGTTCCATTGCCAAATAAGTTTGGGAACCTCTGGACTAAAGAAAGTTAAACCAATGTCCTTCCTTCTCAAGCCTTTGAAAATGCTGATGTGGATGAGCTACAAGAGAAAGATCCAGAACGCAATGCTCCCCAAACATGTTTGAAGACCATCACCCAAAGACTCCATTCAATACGGTGATGCCAGAATCGCCCCCTCCCCCTCCCCCACCCCATCCCCCTCCGGAGAACTCCATAAAGGCAGAGACCTGCCTTATTCATCTTTGCTTCCCCAAAGCACCAGGCCCAGCACCCTGCCAGGAGTAGCAGTAATAAAAGTTTGTTGAATTGAATAGAATTCTAAAGCCCCTTAATTCTAAAGCTGTTTGTCAGCAGCTTTTGAAGGACTCTGTCCTTGGAATTCTTGACACAGATTTTAATGTTCTCAAGTGTCCCCGATTTCTTGGAACAGTTTCTACTTTTGCCTCAATTAGATACAGCTTAGATTCCTGTCCAGGATGTTACTGGTTTCTGAGAACTCCTCTCTGGCATACCAGACCCTTACCCTTAGAGGCAGGAGAAAGGTAATCAGCCCCACACAAGTTCAAGACCCAGCTCCTCCCTTCTGCGGCGTGAGGCCCTGGGCAAGTCTCCATTTCTCATCTGAGACCCGGGCTTGATCACGTCTCAGGCTCACGCAGAGGATTTAATGAGAATGGAAGTGACATACCTGGCACAAGGCAGTCCCTTCCTCAATATTAATTCCCTTCCCTGTCTCACTTCCAAAGGCCTGAGTTACAGAGACAGGTTTAGCCTAAAGGCCGGGGAGGGCCCTTGCGGAGGGGAAAATGCAAACGTTTAACGGACAATTATTACCGATGCCAAGGAAGAGCTTAGGAACTTCGACTCCACAAACAGCAAAGTTATGCACATCTCAGAACCCACAACTCAGACCTAGATTCCCAGCCAAGGAAGCCCAGCTCACAAAAGCCCTCTACTCGAGGGAAGGCGTTTATGCTTTGTCAAAACCACAGAATACCTAGTGCTTAGCCTGAGGTTTTAGCAAATAATTCATAACCCCCATCACCAAACTCGGCTTCCCTTTCAGAGCACTTCTGCTTATGCTGTGCAGTCCTCAGCTCACAGCCCGCAAAGGGTGATGCTTGGGGGGCGGGGTGCATACCTGGCCCAGGGTCCCTACTCAGCCACTGAGTAACTGTGATTTGGGACGAGCTAACGTCTTTGAGCCTCAGTTTCCTCACCTATAAAATGAGAATCTTACTATCTGCCTCCTGAAAGTGTTATTACAAAGATTAAACGAACTAGAGCAAAATGAAAGGACTTTACACACTGCATAGTGTTCAGCCGAGGCGGTCTTGGCTCTGCCCTGCTGACAAAGACTCGCTCGGAGAACCTCTGCTCTTCCCTGACCTGCTGAGCGATTCTGAAAGGGAACTTCTCGCCCATCCAACCTGGGCACATGGAGCAGCCTTCCCTTTCACATTCAATTCCACAAGTGCTACATGAGCACCTACTGTGTGCAACGCACCTGGCCAGGCTTGGGGATGACCAGGACCCAGCCCCTGGCTCTCAGAAGCCCTGTTCCAAAGGCAGAGACAAGGCACATGCATTCTCCAGAGGACCACAATGCCAAGGCAGAAGAAAAATGCCGAGGAAATAATTTTAAAAGAAGAAAAGTCTACACGCACAAAATCATTCTTTGAAATGACGTGTTTGGTTAGATATATAGTCATTAATTTACTCTGTAACTTTTAAGTGTTTTAAAGCACAGAATTTTTTTCCAAACAAAATCTTTCCCAGAGCTCCAATGTATTACAGTGACAACAAGAACGACAAAGAGGCTGTGAAAAAGATAAAAGCAGAGTTCCTGGGGTTGAATGAGAGGTCGGATGTCACCCCTTGGACACCCTTAAACCCAGATTGAGAAATCCCAGTCTATAGGACAAGAAATCATGGAGCCATTACATTATTGTTACAGGGAATAGGTAGCAACCAAAGAAAATGATCCTGTGTTGATGAAAACTCAAGAACAAAATGCCAGGTGCACCATGGCTCCTACTGAGGGGCTACACATCTAGGCGTGAGTAGTGGGGTTTCAGGTTGATCTTAACAGTAATTAATTGTGTCTTGTCAGTGGGGACTCGCGTCCACCGTTTGCGGCGGCACAGTGGAAGTAGGAAGTAGGATTTCCCAGGTGGGACTGGAGGTGCTTCAGGGCAGGAACCAGCATTTGCAAGTACAGGGACTAACTGAGCAGAGATCTGAGGACTGCTGAGTCTGGAGGGTTTAATGGAGCACAAAGTAGGAGGAGGGAAATTGGGAGGAACAAGAGGGAGGGAGCTGGAGTGTAGAAGTGCTCCCCCATCACTGGTGTTTTTCTTTGATTTGCAGGTAGCAGAGAGCTGTGTTGGGGGTTGAGAGGATGTGGAGCTGTCTCTGTTCCCTGGTGGAAAGAGGGTCCAAGGGTTTTCCCCAGCATGGTCCCTTCGAGAAGGAGCTCTCCCAGCTCCCTTCTCTGAGGCTGGATTTGAGCCCTCTGTCTCTCCTAGGAGCCAGGGCCCTGGACCTCCTTGCCAAGGTCATTGGTGAACCCCGGGGAGTCCTGTAGCAGAGACTGGCACAGGGGTGGCCATAAGAGGGCAGGAGAGGGCTGGTAATGGGCCTGCACGCAGCCCCTCCTGGTGTGCTGGCCTTGCCTGCAGCTGGAGGCCCTGGGAAACTGCGCTGGCCTGGAGTCTGGGTATGGGTGGGGTGTGGGCAGGAGAGGGAGAAGGGAGGAGGAGCAAGGCTAGCACTGCCCTCTGGGGACAAAGGCCAGGACAAGAACTGGACAACGTCAGACAGACCTGGGCTGGATTCCCAGCTGAACCACTTCCTGGCTGTGTGAGAGTGGATGGGTTAACTGACTTCTCTGTACCTCATTTCCTCTTTGGCAAATTGGGAGAGGGTAATAGCAAAGTTACGGAGGTGTTCACATGAAAGAAGGCGAGGGACAGCCTGTATTAATAATCCTAATGCAATGGCAGTGGTTGTCCTACATACGTGTGCATAGACTGAGGGTTGAGTGTGGTCAGGGCTGGAGTTCCTCTCGCCTTTACTGGAAGAAAGTCCCCTGGGGGCCACTCGCCAGCACCTGAAGCCTCCCCAGAGCCTTTCTCTGCGGCTGGACTGCACTCCTCTCGCCCTCTTTCTCTCTCCCCACCCGCATCACTTTCCCAGTCAACACCAGGAAACAACTTGCCCACCCAACCCCCTGACTGCTAGGAACCTAGCCTCCAACCTGCCGGAATGTGCTAGCAGGTGTGGGGTCCCCTCCAGGGTTCCCTCCAGCCTTAGGACCTGTGACCTAAGAACCCTGCATGGATCGCTTCCCCAGAATAAAAGTTCAGAGTCCGTGGAACGCACGCGTGCGCGCACACACACACACACAAACACACACACACACACACACACACACACACACACACACACACACACACACGGTCTCCAAGCACAGACCCCAGAAGGAGGCCTCTCCAGGGAGTTGCCTGAAACAATCAAGACCCCAATCTTGTCTTCCTCTACCCTTCCCCTTCCCCACTTTGTCCCTTCAGGACTTTGCTACAGGGTTAGGGAGATGGGCACTGGATGCCCCTTCACTGACTCCCCCAGGGCATGGAGGTGAGGACCACCCTGCGTCACTCTCCTTTGGGTTCCCAGCCCCTAACAGAGGGTCTATGTCTCAGTTCACACTTGATATATATTTGTGGGCCAGAGGTCATCGGATTATGCTCCTATTACCTTGTGACAACTGGGGACCGCTAGCTTCCCTGAGTCTCACTCACACAGATGCACCAGCTGCTCAGGCCTCCTCCCCTGCCCTCACCCCAGATCATGCAAACAGGAGCAGCCAGCCCTGGGTCCTCTCTAGATCCCTACCATCAGAGGGTCATGGGACCCTTTGAGAATCTGACGAAAGCAATAGAACTTCTTCCCAGAAAAAGCCACCATTCTTTTCTACATGCATTTTTAGAGAATTTAATGGATGTCCCCACCCTCCTGCCCCTGCAAAGGCCACTCATGAGCCCTCCTGGGCAAGATTCCCTGCACCAGCTCCTAGGATAGCTCCCCTCACCCTGAGAATCAGATCAGGACCAGAACCGACTCTGCAACCTTAAGCAATTTAGTTTGCCTCTGTGGGCCTCAGTTTCCTCATCTGTAAAATGGTGGTGAGGATAACCACAGTGCCAGCCTTATGAAGTTGTTTAAGGAGCAGATGTGCTCATGTGCAGATCAGAAGCACAATGGCTTATTCTTTGGGGGCAGCCTCCTTTCTAGGCTCTGAGGGGGGTGCATAGCCCTTACCCTTGCAGAGCTATTGTTAGAGGTCCAAGCTTCTCATCTAGGACATCAAAAGAAGGACTATATCCTTGTCCCCAGTTCCCTCTATCTCTTGAGCTCTCTGTCTCTAGGAATGCCACAGTCCACCCAGGCTAGAAGCTTGGGCTCTTTTCTCCCCAGTCCCCCGTAGCCTCTCCATCACAGACGTGCCTGTTTTACCCCTTAGATATCTCTTAATTCTGTCCTGCTCTCTCTCATTCTCTTGTCTGGATGACTGCAACCATCCCCTGTCCACAGCCTTGCCTCCCCGGTCGATTCTCAAAAGAATATCAGAAGGTGTCCCTAAAACACCAATAGGATCACGTCATTCCCTTACTTAGCGCTCCTCAGTGGCTCCCCATCACCCTCAGAATAAAAATCACACAGCTTACTCACGGCCCCTGAAGTCTGTCCCACCTCACCAGCCTCATTAGTCCACATTCCCTAAGGCCTTGAGGCTCATGAATGCTTGCTGCTCTCTCTGGGCCCTGGACCTTTGCACATGCTGCCATTCTTCCTAGTATGCTCGTCCCCAGCCTTCCTGCTCTTCCTCGTCTCCTCCCCACCTTCTCCAGCCAGCTCCTAGGTGTCCATCACCTCTCCACTTAAACCTCACATGCTCTGGGAAACCCTCCTGTCCTCTCCCCCCAGGGCTCAGTTAGGAGCTTCTGCCCTGTGCCCCTCTGCTTCCTCTGTCCCCGCTGCCAAAGTACCAACCACTCTCGTTTTAGTCACCCATCAGCCCACTCAGTCACAATCTCCACAAGGGCAGGGACCAAGTCGGTATTGTGGCAGCCTCAACCCACGGCAGTACCTGGCTTGTGGTCGATGGATGTTCCTGAAGAGGGTGCTGAATGAATGCACGAACAAATATACACATGGGGTGAGAGAGATACATGGAACAGAAGCCATGGCCTTGGAGGACTACTCTCCACCCTGGAATGCTCAAGGACAGTGCAGTTGCCTGTCCCCTTCCCGGCTCTCTGTGGCACGTTCCTTGTCCTATAGAAAACCCCTATCCCAGCACCGAGCTGCAAAGAATCTTGGAATCCAATTAACTGATGTACTAAAAATATCCAGAGCTAACATCTAGATGCCCCAGACATTGTGCTGAACTCTCTACAGGGGGCACTCTACTTAATCCTCGACAAAAGCTGTATGAGGCTGCTGTCCCATTTCACGGATTAAGAAGCCAAGGCATGGAGGAGGTAATGGGTTTTGCAGGGACACCCAGCTGGCTCCCGCAGCCTGGCTGTGGGATCTGAGAGCCCAGTGCTTATCCCTCCATTCACTGTCTGTTCTTATCTGACTGGGTGTTTCAGATAAGGAAACTGAGAGCCAACCCCTCCAGGGCCACACAGAGGATTTACAGAGATCTGGGATTTGTAGCTCAGACGTCCACACTCTGGGTCCAGGACTCTCACCTTCACCACCCTGCCCCCTCTGGGCAGCCCCCAAGCCCAGAGGATGCCAGCAATTTCCTTCTACTAGCCTACCACCTGGACACCCTGAGGTGCTCCCTGAAAGCTGTGCTCCCCTCCAGACCCTGCAAACACCACAGGCACGCGCATGCACGCGAGGTCCCGCACGCCATCCCGGGTTCCTGCCCCCAAGGCTGCCGCTGCCCTTGAGCTGCAACTCACGACGAAATGAGCTGAGTTCTTCAGGTGGCTTGATTGGGACTGTTTCACAGCCACCAGGATCTCGTCCCAAACCCCTCTCCATCCAGTGGCCCTGTTCTGAGCTTCTTCCCCTCCCCCTGTCTTTGTGCGTGCCCCCTCCCCAGCAGCTGCCTGCACACTGTCACTCCCGAGCATGGGCTAGAGGTTTGCCGACTAAGCCCTGGGAGCCTGGGAAGGTGCCTGCAGGGGTGGGGGCAGAGAGGGACCCTGTGCCCCTCCTCCACTTCACTCAGGAGGCTCCGCTGTGGATCTGTTCACGGACTAGAATTCCCTGTATGCTTTTGTTTAAACAAAGGATTCCTTCCGACTGGGAGAAAAAGCCTTCAAGCCCTCAGCAGGTTCTGTACTCCTTCCAAGCCTCCAGTCTTCACATTAGTGCCCAGTGAGACAGATTCCATCCTCTCTCCCTTGCTGTCACCTTGCAGATATTTATAGCATTACCGTGTCTACCACAGAGCGTAATGGGCTTTTTAGGCTAAACCAATTAAACTCTCCTCCCGTAAGTATGTCTCCTGGATTGCTTCTGCTGCCCTTCTCTGAACTTGCTCTGTCTTCATTATCTAGACTCTTCACGATGGGGGAGGGCAGGGCCTGGGAGTTCACACATTGGTTACTGGAGAACGTCTGCCTCTCTTTCTAGCCCCGCCGGCATCTTTCTGCCCCAACTGCCACTTCTCATTCCCTGGTGGTGTGGACACGCTCCAGACCTGGGCAATGCTGTCAACCCCCTTGTAAACTGGGAAGCAGAATATACTCAAAGAGGGGTCATTGATCTTTCCCTCCTTTTTATCTTTGCTAGCTCCAATCCACAGCTATTCAGCATCTAAGCCTGCAGCAAAGGCACTGGGCTGGCACGACAAAGGGTGAAACGTGCAAAGATGATTGAGTTCTGGGATGTGCCCCAGGCCCCGCAGTCTGATGGAAGCTGATGCAAAGCATTTCCCAGTGGTTGGTTGTGATCCCAAGGGCTCGTGAAGATAGTGCAAGGGATCCACGACCTTAAAGGCAATGATACTATGTTCCCCTTTTTTTAAATTTGACTTTTATTTTATTTATTTATTCTTTATACGGCAGGTTCTTATTAGTTATCTATCTTATACATATTAGTGTATACATGTCAATCCCAATCACCAGTTCGTCCCACCACCACCACATGCCCCAGTTTCCCCCCTTGGTGTCCATACGTTTGTTCTCTACATTTGGGTCTCTATTTCTGCCTTGCAAACTGGTTCATCTGTACCATTTTTCTAGATTCCACATATATGAGTTAATATACGATATTTGTTTTTCTCTTTCTGACTTACTTCCCTCTGTATGACAGTCTCTAGGTCCATCCACATCTCTACAAATGACCCAATTTCATTCCTTTTTTAAAAAAATGACGTTTAAAAATGTACTTACTTTTTTAAATGGCTGGTTCCTAGAGTCAAACAAATATATTCCTTTTTAAAAAAAATAAATTTATTTTATTTATTTCTTTTTGGCTGCATTGGGTCTTCGTTGCTGTGCGCGGGCTTTCTCTAGTTGCCGCGAGCGGGGGCTACTCTTTGTTGCTCTTTATTGGAGTATAATTGCTTTACAATGGTGTGTTAGTTTCTGCTGTATAACAAAGTGAATCAGCTATACATATACATATATCTCCATATCTCCTCCCTCTTGCCTCTGCCTCCCACCGTCCTTATCCCACCCCTCCAGGCGGTCACAAAGCACTGAGCTGATCTCCCTGTTCTCTGCAGCTGCTTCCCACTAGCTATCTATTTTACATTTGGTAGTATATGTAAGTACATGCCACTGTCTCACTTTGTCCCAGCTTACCCTTCCCCCTCCCTGTGTTCTCAAGTCCATTCTCTATGTCTGTGTCTTTATTCCTGTCCTGCCCCTAGGTTCTTCAGAACCATTTTTTT
>NW_021145465.1:70856-80731 GCF_002837175.3 Physeter macrocephalus
ATTTTCTCCCATTCTGAGGGTTGTCTTTTTGTCTTGTTTATGGTTTCCTTTGCTATGCAAATGCTTTTAAGTTTCATTAGGTCCCATTTGTTTATTTTTGTTTTTATTTCCATTACTCTAGGAGGTGGGTCAAAAAAGATCTTGCTGTGATTTACTTCAAAGAGTATTCTTCCTATATTTTCCTCTGTTTTATAGTGTCCAGTCTTACATTTAGGTCTTTAATCCATTTTGAGTTTATTTTTGTGTATGGTGTTAGGGAGTGTTCTAATTTCATTCTTTTACATGTAGAGGTCCAGTTTTCCCAGCACCACTTATTGAAGAGACTTCCTTTTCTCCATTGTATATCCTTGCCTCCTTTGTCATAGATTAGTTGACCATAGTTTCCCCTTTCTTTTCTAAATCAATAAAATATTTACTTTTTAAAATGGGATGGTGTGAGTGCTCTGAAGGCATGCCATGAGAGGGCACCCCCCTTGAGTCCACTGAGATCAGATAAGTCTGCCCATGACTCAGTCTCCAGATCATTGGCTCATCACTCAGCCGATCGCCGAAAACCATCCTGGTGGTTTTCACTATCATGCAGTATTAAATTCTTTTTATGTTTAGTCATACTCAGTTTAATTTACACCCAGTATGGACCATTAGTTTAAGACAAGAAGCATAAGGAACTCTGAGATGGAAATACAATATCAAGTTAATGAGGAACATAAAAAACAGAATAATTCTCAAAATTTTCCTAGGACTCCATAAACCAGTGCTAAAAAGGGAAAACACACGGTGGCAATTACAGTCCATTTGGTTTTTTATTTATTAAGAATAAAGATGATCCACTTCTATAATGTGTTTTTGAAAAGCGCTTACAAATAGCACTTTCAAACTTTCTCTTTCATCTCAATATCCAATGGAAGAAAACTCTTTACATTTAAAAAACTAGCTGATTTTTCAAAACACAAAAATTTCAGTAACTCCAAATAAGAGGTCCTAAGAATGGTTTTTTTTATACTGCAACTATATTTACAACCTGCATTTTAAAATATATTTGCTCCCCAAATGAAACATATAATATATCAAATTAAAATTTGTCAATAAATCACCTTTTCACATAATTAAAGTAAATTAAACAACATTTATCACTTGTTCAATGGAGAAAATGCCCAAACACGCCCAAGTCTTAAACATAATGGATATAATTAAAGAATGATTAAAATAAACTTTATAATACAACCTTTAATAATACACTGAACTAAAATTACATTATTACATTTAAAATCACTCTCTCACATATCACAGAAAAATTACAAAATGATTTTAAAATATTCGTTAGTGTTGTTCTCTAAATCTTTCTGTTTTTCCTCTTCCTGGTTCCCATGGGAGAGTTGCATTTTTCGGGCCCTTATGGTTGAATAAGGCTGTGTGCTTACTTCTGGCCAATGAGGACAGAGTGGAAGGTTCTATACCTTCCAAAGCTCCTTTCTCTCTGGCACAGTGACTGGCAACATTTGAGTTGGTGGCTGTTCCATCAGCCCAGCTCCCTGAGCCCGAATGATGAGCATAACATCCTGTTGACCCGTAATGGACATGCTGACCCAGCAAGAAAGAAAACTCTTTTTAGCCACTGAGATTTCTGGGCTTGTTTGTTACTATAACTTAACCAAGCCAATTCTGACTAATACAATTCCCACGTGGGAATATGTTAGGTTACCTATCACCTTATTCCTAGTGATAGATAATCTCTATCACTAGGAATAACAAGGCAATGGGTCAAGCTTGGGCCTTGGGGGAAAACACACCTATGTCTGAGTCCTGGACTAACTACTTACTAGCTACGTGGCTTGGATAAGTTACTTAACTTCTCTGAACTTAGTTTCCTCATCTTTAAAAATAGGGTGCACCATACCCGCCTTGATTGGCTATTAAAAGATGAGAAATAGCAAGTGGAAAAGGTCTTGCACCAAGTCTAACACATAGACACTGTAGAAATAGAAGCCATTATAAGATATTTTAGTAAACTTCTTTTATCTGCCCAGCACCCCTTTTCCATGTCCCTTTCTTTGGCAAACTTCTCCTCCCCCTCTCTGATCATGTGATTCTAGTGAGGCTGCCAATAACAGTGGCCTGTGCCTGGCTGAAAAGATGTGCGTGTAACCAAGGCCTCATCAATTCCCTTCCCCATTCACAGTGACTGGTCAAAGGGCTGGCCATGTGACCCAAGAAGGGCCAATTAGGACACTCTGGGGGATTTGATATAAGGACAATGGGAGAGAGGTTCATCCTCCATGGACAGTGACCAGTGATGCAATAAGCCTGGCAGTGACAGTGGTCATATTCCCTACCTCATAGAGAAAACTCTTCAGTGAAGAAGAATGAGGTCCGTGTATAGAGAGAAGAGCCAAGAGATGGAGTAATGAGGAGAGGGGTGGAGAAGAAAAGAGAGATGTAGGAGAGGAGAATGAGAGAGACAGAGAGACAGGAGAGAGAGAGAAGAGCTCCCCTCATAGTTGCCCTGTATCCATCCAGCCAAGTGCAATGCTAGCGCCTCCTCTTTATTCCTAGTTACATGAGTCAATAAATTCCACTTGGGTTATGTTAGTTTGCATTGAGTTTCTGTTGTTTGCTATCAGAAGCATCCTGATGAATTCAGAGATGCACACCTAACACATAAGACATGTGCACACAAATGTAGCACAATCCAGGCAGAATGTAGTAAGCACCACAGAAGACGTACCAAAGGTGAGAAAAAGATACAGGGGAATGAGCAGTCATGTCTGACTGGCTAAGGTAGATGGTGATCAAGGAGGGCTTCCTGAGAGAGGTAGCTTTTCCAACAAAGCCTCGAAGAAGAGTAGCCTGTCAATGGATGTTGTATTTATTATTCTACCTTTTAAGGACCAGCAAGAGCATACCTCTTTTCCCCCACATCGTCCCTTTCTGATCCGGACAATAAAACCAGAAGGCGATGTGAACTTTCCCTACTTTCCCATGACTGAAGATTGAATTCATGTTAAAGAAAATGTTTCAGAAAAGTTCCCAAAGAGGTTTTTCCTCAGCCTCGCAGCTTCCCCACATCCCCCACCTCCCCGAATACTAATCAGGTGCCAGCAAAGTGGGAGGTGCTAAGGATATACAGGTAAACAAGACTGACTCACCCCGCCCCCAGCCTCACGGAGCTGACAGTCCATTGGGAGTGGGCTGGGGCAAGACCTCACAAATACTGGTGAGAGCCCTGAAAGAAAGCAACGAGGAGAGAGATGGAAAATGGCTGTGGGGTAGAGAGTGCAGGCAGCCACCTCAGATAGGTGGTCCAAAGCTTCGTCCAGGGCTGGACAGAGAGAAGGAGCCTGTCACTGGCTCATCAGGGCAAAGGACCCGCGTGTTCAGAGGATCGGAGCGGGGGAGGAGAGTAGAGTGGGGGAACTAAAAGAAGAGCAATATGGATACAGCAGGACAAGGATGAGCCTGAAGGGGGATGCGGCCCAAGAGACAG
Organism: Physeter macrocephalus; assembly: GCF_002837175.3. Lineage (NCBI taxonomy): Eukaryota > Metazoa > Chordata > Mammalia > Artiodactyla > Physeteridae > Physeter > Physeter macrocephalus. The sequence goes on from NW_021145465.1 coordinate 74,341, forward strand.
CCAAGGGCTCGATCACGCAGCGTCTTGACGGTCATGGAAGGTGACTAGGTTTATTCTGTAGGTATAGGGAGCCCCTACAGAGTTTTAAGGGGGAGATGACACTTCCAGCCCAAATCCTAACTTTTGCCCCATCAGCCCCATGTGGCAGGATCTGAGGACCTCGCTCACCTGGCAGGAGGCACCTCTTGGAGGCCCGGTGCCACTGTCCTGGTGGCCGGCCCCTGTCTTGCATCCTGGTGCTCCAGCCCCAGCCTTTCCTTGACCCAAAGCCCATTTTCTCCGAGATTCAGGCCCTCCTAGCTCTCATCACTTCTCCTGGACTGGAGTTGCCAGAAGTATTGCCATCCCCTGCCGCCCCCCCCGCCAAGCATCTGAATCAGAATCACCCAAAGGAGCTTGTGCAAAACCAGCTAGCTGTAGAACCCTCTCCCCAGAGAGGCTGATTGGACAGGCCTGGGGTTCTAAGTTTATAGAAGATTTGAAGGCTTTAGAAGAATCCCCAAGTGTGAGGCGGGGCTCCCCCTCCTGGCATCCCTCCCCAGGGCCGACCTCTGCTTGCTGGACACCTGTTTGCTGTCCTGCTAGACGTCTGAACATGGACGACCTTCCCAGAGTTCCCCCGCCTCTCCAGACTCCAGATAGCCGAGGCCATCTGCCAGTCCTGTAACCTGGTTATTTCCTGCAGGACATCGCCCCGAGTGCTGGACATCTGTCTGAGCCACCAGCACCTGTCATCACTCTGTCCTCCTCTCCATGGCCCCTGGCTGCTCAACTTTCCCTCTTTGCAGCTTGGGATCCAGAAGCCCCACAGGCAAGTCTGCTCCCCTCACCACCAGGTGGCTAGGCACATGGGCTTTATGGCTGCACAGACATGACTTGGAATCCTGGCATCACTATGGACCAGCTGGGTGGCTGCAGACAGTTACTCTCTTTGAGCTTCCATTTCTTGTCTGGGAAATGGAGCTAATAATAACAGCTTATACTTTTGCTATGAAGATTAAGTGAAAAATACATTTAACAGTTCCCAGCATATAGCCAGCGCTCACTAAATTTTAGCTACTATTGCTACTATTACCATGATTACAATTATTATTCCCGGCCAGGGGTGATCTGCTTAACAACCATTCTCTTAAATAGTGATAGGAGCCTTCCTCCTGACAGAATTTTCTTCTCCGTGTTGTCCCTCCCTGAGTGAGGATACTGGTCCATGCACTGTCATATCTGGTTCAGGAGATGGGAGATGGCAGAGAACTATTGCTCCAGGAAACAGATGTCCCCTTCCCCTGGCTGGGGCGCAGGGCCTGTGCTGAATTTTCAGGAAGGAGAGGGTCTGAGCCCCTGTCCTCTCCTCCCATTTCTGCTGCTCTGGCTAAAGTCTATTTTTATCAGACTATTCTGAAGTCCCCTGAGCTGAGATGTTTGGCTGCAGAGAACAGCTTCTCTAGGGAAAAAGAAAACACATGACCTCCAAGCTTCTCTCTAAAATCAATTGCTTGAGTGGCTCTGCTGCCCTGGCACCTCTGTGTGCTCCAGCTGGGGGCCAGCTGTCTAGGAGTGGGGCTGCCGAGCTGGGCTGAGGCATGCCTGGCCCTGGATGCGAGGGGAGTGCATTTTCTTCCAACCCAACTGCCTGAGCGTGGCCAGAGAGCTCCAGGGACAGGGCCAAGACAGACACAAACCCGCATGTGAGCCATCCCCTTACCTGGCACCTACAGGCCGTGTCAGGAAGAGAGCTGCCCAGAACCACACCTATTAGAGTTGGCAAGGACAACAGAGGTGATCTCTTTCAACCCTTCCATTGACCAGCTGGGGAACTAACATCCAGAGGGGGAAGGCACTCTCTGCGTTCTCAGTGAGGCAAAGCCACAGCTCTTGGCCTTACAGGGATCTCCCTGGGGACTCGCACTTGGCTTGACCGGCGCTCCTGTCCAGCCATATGGTTGGCTCCTGGTCCCACTCTGTTTACTGCCAGCATTGCCTTCCTGTTTGTTTTCTTACGGGAAGAGCCAGAGGGGCCAGGCAGGGCCACAGCTACTGAATGACTCTTCTGAAAAGCAGACTGTTATTCCAGCAGCTCTGGAATGTCTAGAAGGATGAAATGGAACTGCTGTTTGCAGCGGTGGGGAGTGATCTGGCGCCTGCTTCAGCTCTGTGTATTATCGGGTCAGAGTTTTTAGACAATGCCAAACTCCAGATTCCAAAGACGTGCGTGTCATTTTCATGCCTGCGCCTCCCAACGACCCTGGGAGGTCAAGGTCAGTGGGCTTTACAGCCACCACAATCTGTAGATGATCAGCTGAGTTTTGCCCAGTTAAGTGAGCAGCCTGGTCTACAGCTCCCATACTTCCTACACTGAATTGAGGGTTTGGAAACCAGTTTAGTACCGCGTTCCCAGGGCCAGGCACAACTGGTGGAGTGAGATTTTCTCTATGCGTGATGCAGCAAGTCCCTCAAAATTTATGGAGTTTCCAAATAGAGGACACTCCATCCTACACAGCACCCTCGCGCAAAGTAGAAAATGGTTCCCCTTCCACGATCTGTTGAGAATTGTGGTAACATATTGATTTTGTTAGTACAAGACACCTGATTGCCAGGAAACTGTCATAACTCATTTACAAATCTGTAATGTATATGATATGAGCGGGGCCTCCACAGCTGTGCGATGCATCACCTGCGCAGCGGTGTGAGGTGGCCTGGGCTGATAGCTCTGCTCTGCCTCTTATCTCAGATCCTCCCAAACTAGCCCCCTCAAGACCTTTGATTGTCTCCTTCCATTCCCTGAACAGTTGGCTCAGCCTGGGATGGACAGCCTGCAGTGCCCCATAAATTCAGACAGTCTACTGATGGGGCCCTAAGTGCCTCCTCCACCCTCCCCAGCACAAAAGAAATGGCCAGAGGCCCCAGGGCAGAGAAAGGAGCCCAGGCCAACATCTGCTTGGAACCAGAAGAGCTGGGCAGGAGGCTGAGAGCTGCCCCTGGCAGTGTAGATAGAGGATGCTGTTGGGGGTGATAGGCATAGAGAGGCAAGACAGCGTGGGAGAGAAATAAATAGAAGCACAAAGCCAAACGCGTCCAAAATGCGTCCCTGCCTCCAGGGTCTCTCTCTAAGCTGGGAAAGGAAAACTCTAGCTAACTTCCCCTTCAGAGGGAGAGCATGAGAGGGGAGGGCTGGGAGAGCTGACTCCTGGGTCTCATTCTCCTACACAGGCTGGGGAAGAATAGCCAAAACTGTGGGATACTCAACACCAAAATCTCTCCAAATGGGGGGAGAAGAGAAAAGTCAGACCCGGGCGGGGGGGTGCGGTGGTTAGTTAATTTTCCCCTTGCTTTAGGAGCCAGAAAGACAGCTTTGTTACCACTTCCTCTCATTCACCCCACGCCCCCCCCTTCCCTCCATCTGGGCCCTCACCCTGGTCACCGCCTCTGGACTCATTATCTGCCCATTGATATTCAGAATGATTTCATTAAAGTCATGGCAGATGCAGTCATGGAGAACTTATTAAGGAAGTTTGAACTGGCCAACGCTTCCCACAAAAAGCCAATTTAAATACCAAGCAGAGGATCCATTCATGGTGTCAAAGAAAACTCCCAATGCATAGGGTCAAAGAAATATTGTTGCTCTTGGTTGATGCAGATGGTGCTGCCAGAAAGCTGCAGGAAAATTGTTAATATCTATTTTGGGAAAACGTGGATTAAAAATAAACAGCCTTAGCTGAGGGCAGACATGTGACGATGGAGCAAATGTGAAAGGCAAGTGCAAGGATGCTCAGTCACAGATTTCGAGCTGAATGATCAAGCTTTATTTGTTCCCTGTACGGCTCATAATTTTATTATACAAAGCAGTTTGGTTTTACACTGCCAAAGGAGGCCTGGCATGATTAACAGATCACATTTGCCAATCACTTCATCTATGAAAAGGTGGGTTAGCTTGAAAGAGATTAAGTTATTTTCAACTCTTTAAACATGGAGACATGGGCAGCCTAAGTCATCATTCTCTCCCAAAACTGATGCAGAGAAACACTTACGGTGGATATGGGAGTGCATGGGCTGACCCAGGATAATCCCTGGGGTCCTGAGGAACAAACCCTCCCTGTGTATGCCAGTGAACAGCCTTCAGCATCCAGAGGTTCATGACAGAGGCTGAGCTACCAGGAAGAAGGGGTTAGGCTTTGTTGGTCTTTGGGAGCTCTCCAGGGTCCTGGACAGCTTCTGCTAAAAGTCTTTTTGACCTAGTGGACCCCCAGGCCTTGAGCTGGGTCCACCGCCTCTGCCTTCCTGGCTTTGCCCTCCAGATACCAGCTACACCAAACATGAACAGCTTGCCAGTGTTTGCATCTTCCTTAGTCTCATACCACATGAAAAAGCTGCAAGGTGTAGTTGAAAGAGGCTAGATTTTCAAGTCAGACAGACATGGGTTTGAATCTGTTCTACACTCATTGTGTGAGTTGGGAATGTTATCTCTTCTCCTTGAGCCTTAGCTCCCTTTACTGTAAAATGAGATAATAACACTTGTCTTTTAGGGTCATTGTAAATATTTTAATAGTTGGTGAATATAAAACACTTATCTTGTGTCTGGTATACAGTAGGTGCTCAATAACAAATGCCTAACATTATTATCCAGTTAGCTTCAATGCTGTGCTTAGGCTGCTTTAGCAGCCTGTCAATCCCTGGACCGGTGACCCCTTTCCCTGTTCATGAGTTGGGACTCAGTGGTGGCAAGGAACAGAAAATGGGCATTGGCTTATGTAAGAAAAAAAAAAAATCGAGGTTGCATTACAAGGACATGGTAGTGTCTGATGGAAGCCAAGAGCCTGATGCACCAACCTCACCAGGACGCGCCACCATCTCCCATCTCTGCTCCTCTCCTTTTTCCATCTGTAGGCGGTTGTCTCTGTTATTCCATCCACCTGGCAGAATATGCCCTCCATTGTTTATGAGTATTCACTTTGTAGGTCCAGAGTAGAGACTGGGCCAGACAGGCTCCATTGTCTCAGTCCCAATTCCAGTTTATTAGAGGGGGAAAAAAACCGGATCGGACCAGTTTGGAATGACCCTTGACCCAAACAAGCCAGACTAGGGGCAGGTCACCCAACAGGAAGATGACTGCTGGGCAGGGAGAGCCATTCCCAGGGGAGATAGGGTGAGTGCACATCCAGTAGCACCATTTGGATTTCCAATGCAAACCACTTTCAGATGCTGGATGATGCATTAAAGCTGTTAAATTGTTGTACCATAGATACATAGATAATAGATGATAGATAGAGAGAGAGAGAGAGAGAGAGAGAGAGAGATAGGGCTTTAGGAGTGATAGACACAAAGGTACTTTAGTCACATGTATTTTACATGTGTTTTTCTTATCATCAGACTCATGCAAAATAAAAAGCTAATGGTCTTGTCAAAGTGGGACTTACCAATGCCGTCTGATAACTTTCACTGTGTAGGGGCTGCAGTGGGAAACATTGCAACCTTGTACTTTCACAGAAGACCCCAGAATCATCCTGTGTCACTGGCAGGGAGGATGTCAGAGTGACTGGGCCTCTGTCAGTGCTCCAGAGGCAGCGTGACCCCAAACGAGACGCTCCTGACCAAGAAGGGCTGGTCATACCTAGAGAGACCCGAATCTAGCATCTGCCCCCACACAGCCTGTTCTAGGAGAAACGTTCAGCCGGAAAGGGCCTAACTGCACAGCCTCATCCTCCAGGTTCTTCAAACCCTTTCCTGCATCCTTTTTTCCTACCAGTGTGTCCTAACAGCCTTGCAGCAGCCTCTGTTATTTGTCTAGGCAGTGCTTCTCAACTTGGCTGAACATCAGAATCATTCAGAGAGTCTTTAAAATATAGAGATCCTGGGACTTCCCTGGTGGCTCAGTGGTTAAGAATCCGCCTGCCAATGCAGGGGACAGGGGTTCAAGCCCTGGCCCGGGAAGATCCCACACGCTGCGGAGCAACTAAGCCTGTGCACCACAACTACTAAGCCTGTGCCCTACAGCCCGAGAGCCACAACTACTGAGCCCGCGAGCCACAACTACTGAAGCCTGTGAGCCTAGAGCCCATGCTCTGCAACAAAAGAAGCCACCGCAACGAGAAGCCCGTGCACCACAACGAAGACCCAATGCAGCAAAAAAAATAAATAAAATAAAAAATAAATAAAATTAAAAAATATATAGAGAGAGATCCTAAGACCACCCCACCTCCCCTTCCCAGGGACTGTTTTGAAAGCTCAGTGGTGCTGGGTCAGGGGGTAGGGGGACAGAAACTTTTTTTTTTTTTTTTTTTTTTGTGGTACGCGGGCCTCTCACTGTTGTGGCCTTTCCCGTTGCGGAGCACAGGCTCCAGATGAGCAGGCCCAGTGGCCACGGCTCACGGGCCCAGCCGCTTCGCGGCATGTGGGA
>NW_021145465.1:80823-100000 GCF_002837175.3 Physeter macrocephalus
CCGTGTCCCCTGCATCGGCAGGCGGACTCGCAACCACTGCGCCACCAGGGAAGCCCCAGAAACTTATTTTTAAACAGCTTCCCCAGTGATTTGGATTTACTTCAGACTTGACAGCCCTGAACTAGGGTAAACAGTCTCAGGGCACAAACATAAGTTGAGGCTCTATTGTGCTATGCCCGGGTGTAAAAGCTTTAGATGTGATTTCTAAGAACTGCCTCTGCTTCACTCCTCAAAGGAAATGATGGCTTTCCTTTTTCTGCACTGGCAAGCTCGCCAGAAATCAATGCCTTGGGGAGTACCCCAGGCTGACCCACAGGCTGATGGCGTCTGTACTCTTAAGGGTGTCATCCCATCTTCCCAAGAACCTTCAGAAGAATGGTACCCACAAGCCTGCAATTTGAGAAAAAACAGGATTTGAGGAAAAGACAGCTAAATCAATGCCCATGGGGCAGCGGGGCAAGGACTTGCTGTGATTATAGGGTTATACTCTGTGTTGAGCCACTGTTTACATAACTCAGCAGCCAAGAATAATTGCTAAGAGTTCATTGGGAATGGGAAAGAGAGAGCTCCCAGCCCCCCTAAGAGGGACAGAGAGGCCCGGGCCTGGGTGGGAGAGGGCAGTTAGGACCATCAGAGAATCAGGAGAGCTGGACAGAAGCAGAGAATAAGAAGAAGCTAGAGGGACAGGGAAGCTCAGAGGAAACTCAGGGCTAAATCAGGGGAAGGAGAGAACTAGATAGAAAATGCTAATTCTCAGGAAGTCTAGGAGAGAAGGATACTGCACAGAAACAAGGTAACCTCAGCTGACCTGCAAAGACTTGCAGGCTAAGTAATTTCAGTGTAGCTCATGGAAAGACCTTGGAACTCCCCCACATAGACAGAGAATTTGGCCTTAGCCATGGGCTTGTCTCTAACAAGCTGTGTGACCTTGGGCAAGCTGCCTAACCTCTCTGGGTCATGGTTTCCCCATCAGTAGAAGGGCAGGGTGGGAGCGGTTGACCCCTAGGTTGATCCCTATGTTCTCTTCCAGCTCCAAGACTGTGGACTGTGCTGTTGCCGCCAAGCTGGGAAAAACTCATCCCTGGCTGCCGTGTGTGCTGGAATCTCCCAGCCCCAGTCTGGGCCCCGTGAGGACCCTTCCACCACACCGAGTGGACCACCTGTAATGACTAAGTGGGAGGACGGAAGGTGGAAACCTGGGAGGGAGCCATGGGAGTCTCAAGCCTGGAGGGGTGTCACAGCCATCTGGGGAGCAGAGAGGTCTGCAAGAATTAGGAGACCTGAGTCCAGATCGATGTTCCCAACATGGTCTTCCTCCCTCACCACTCAACCCCCCACCCCAAGGATCTCAACGGACCCTGCAAAAAAGCCTAACTACTTCTAAAGACAGAAGGGAACACGTCCTCTGCTCACGATCAGGTCACACAGGCTGACCAAGGCATCGGGTTTTTTCGCTTTGGGCTGGAACGGCCTCATTGCAGCGTGGTAACTGGGTAAGCTGGCAGACACCTAGGCCTTTGATGGATGAAAAATGACAGTGAATTACAACTTCCTCGCGTAGTCTGTTGGCAGCCGTGGGGTCTGTATCAGTCAGTGTCTGGTCCGGAAAACAGAAACCACAGCAGTTATTTTAACAGAGAGAATTTGATCTAGAGAATTGCTTAAACAGGTATTGGATGACTGAAAAGGAGGGGACAAAAAGGAGGGGAGACACACTGAGAAAACAGAGTGAATAAGTGCAAGAGCAGCTGCCACCCCAGGAACAAGGAAGGTTTGGGGGTGTGGGCATGCTGAAGCTAAAAAGAGGGGTTCAGGGGGAGGAGCTGGGCCCTGGGCTTCTGAGGAGGGGTGCTGCCCAGCTGGCCTGGCATATCTGAGTGGGCACAAGGAGGCTGATTCTAGAAGTGAGCCAGAAAAGCTGGAAACTAGAACTGACTTCTGCTGCCAGGATGTGAACCACCGTTAGGGGAGGGTGACCAGAGCAAGAAGCAGATCCAGTCTGGGAGGAGCAAGTCCCAGCACCCTCCTCCTCCTGCGTCTTGTTTCCCCCGGCCTCCCCATCAGCAGAACCTACCAGGGACCTGCTGGTGTGCAGGGTCCCAGTCTGGGCGCCCCAAAGCCCCATCTACAAGAGTAGGGCTGGGCTGAGAGCCTACATTTGGCAGCCGTGGGGTCTGCAGCAGGTGGGGAGAGTTAAGAAGGCCCGGGGTGCAGTGTGAACACGAAGCTACAGTCTGCCAGGGGCCTGTGGAACGGCAAGGGCCCCCCAGTAGCTGGGTTTGGGATGAGGCTCAAGCTCGGCATGGCCATGGGCTGTTAGCCGGCGCCCCTGGAATTCTGGGCCAGACAACCCCATTCTGGAGACAGGAAACCAAGGCGAGGCCGGCTTGCAGGCTCATCGGCTTCACTTCCAGCACCTATTTCTTCCTCCCTGTGGAGGAAGAGGAGCAAACTGCGAGGAACTGACTCCTTGATGCGGACGCAGGGAGAGAGGGGCAAGCCCCGCTCCAGGAAAATCTCCCCCTGAACAGCAACCCCTCGGGGGTAGGGGCACTGCCTCTGCCTCCACCAGCTGCTGTCCTTGCTGGGCCTAAGCCACTCGGCCCACTGGAAGGAGGGAGGACGGGAGCTCTCTTTCTTGTCACAGAGATGCCAGCAGCGTGTCGGGAACGTCGGCCCATTTTCACGGCTGCAGCACTGTAGGAGTGTGGAGCCGGGGAAGCAGCTGCCTGCATGGGCCAGGCGCAGAAATGCAGCCCAGCAGAGCGGCCACACTGTGCCAGGCCGCTGTCCCTCAGCCTCTACGGCCTCCGAGCTGGCAGCCCAGCGCCCACGACTGCCAGCACCGCAGCCTGCTCTGCCGTGGAACGACGGAATCGCCCTAACCAATGCCTGATGGAGCATAAATACCCCAGTTCCCTTGCTCCCGGAGGGGCTAACTCTGAGTGGCCGGTCTGTGCTGTTTCCCAGCAGAATTCAACCCCAGATGCCCACGGTAGTAACTCGCTTGGTCATCCTCTCCTCCCTGCCGTGCCCCCTTCCGGCTCTGGCAGCAGTGTTTCCTGGGACCACCTCCAGGTCTGCGGGAATTAAGAGACCGGAAAATGGGAAAAAAGGAGAGGGGCCTCGTGTCCAGACAGAAGTCAGCCCCAGGAGAGGAGCCAGCCGGGGACAGTGCGGTGAGTTGAAGCCTCCCCCTCTGCAGGCGGCCCCAGAGGCCCCCTCAGGAAGTGTCCGCAGCCAGCCTGCCCTTTGGAGTCTGGCCTGACCCTCAGGCTTGAAGTTTCTCTGAGCAAGGCTGCAGCTGTGCCTGGCTGCTGTGTTTTCCCCAAGACTCTGTCTACATGACACCCGGGGCTTTGAGCTCTGAGCCTACTTTTGAAAAGGGAAAATCTGGGTCAGGCAGTCACCATCCAAGTGAGGTTTCAAAGGACTTTCTATCCCCCAAGGCTTTCCCTTTGAACTTGGCCAAAATTTCCTCCCAGGCCGATATTTCTTCCACAGAATTGTAACCCAAGGGTGAAAAATGCAGGGCCTCGTTTACCGCCAGCGGGTGGGGTTGTTTTTGAGACTGATGAGTCAGCGAGGAAAAGTACTGGCAGCTGAGAGGCCGGCGGCCCGGACCCACCTGGGGTTGCCCCACTCTGTGCCAAGGCCTTGCCTGTCATTCGTGACACGAGCTGCCACCCACGGAGCCCCCATCTTGGAACCACAGCTGGTTAAAAGCACCACCTCGGCCTTTTCTCCTCGTGCTTCCGGTACGGCCCTGTGGTATGTGGGTCACCCCAAGAGCTCCAGCTCGGACAGGGCCAGAGGCCACTACCAACGTTGGTGTCACCACCCTGGGGGCCCTGTCCTGCATCCTTGGGTCATCCGTGCCCACGTGCTCCGGGCTCCTGGCTCAGTTGGCCAATCCAGGCTGACTTGATTCTGGAAGGCTTTTCCCATTAGTAGGGTGGAGGGTTGACCTTGGAGCTTCTCGGCCAGTCCAGAGAAAGCCTTGGGGCCTGCTGCCCTCACACCACCCCAACTCCATGAGGGGGAAGGAGGTGGACACTCCTCCGAGAGCTGAGGGCAGTGCCACCCAATAGGTCAGAGCCCAAAGCAGAGTCAGAGCCGGAAGCAGGGCTCCGTCCTGCTGGTTTGGAGAGCAGAAAGGCAGCTTCCACGAGGATGCCCCCAGAGCGACCCTCCTCCACGTGAAATCCCCCGTCCTGTTGCTGTCAGAGCTGGATGTGTTCCAGCAGTGGTGGATTTTCTTTTTTCTTTTCATTTTGTTTTGTTTTGGGTGTAGAGTTCTATGAGTTTTAGCACATGTATAGATTCACATACCCTCACCACTATCAGGATACAGGACAGTTCCAGTTCCCCCAAAACTGGTGCTGCCCTTTGTAATCATACTCTCCCTGCCATGTCCCCTGGCAACCAGTGACCTCCTGCCAAGGTCAAGGTAGGGAGAGGGGAACCCAGTAAACAGAAATGAAAAGGAAGTCTAAGAAGGAGTAACGTGGTGGGCCGGGGTGCTTGTGAACCATCTGGGACTTTCCACTAAATCCCAGGTGTGCTTAAGGCTGAAAACACCTCAAGTTGAGGCTTCAGGCGGTTGCAGGTGGACGTGAGCATCATGGCGAGAGACTGGGCTTGGTCACAGGAGCACTGGGTCTCAGCCTGGACTCGGCTGTGTGCCTGTCGTCAGGCTTCTTGGCTTCCCTGAACCTCAGTTTCCTGGATTGATTCTTGTAGCTTTGATAAGGGTGTTTCCATTTTGAAGTGGCCAGGCTTTGTGCTGAGCATCTGAAGAAGGTCTAAATAAAGGCTTAGGCCCCGCCCTCCAAACCATGCTGAGGCAAAGAACACCTCCTGGAATATTGGGCAAAAGTTACTTTGTAGCTACACAAAAACTGTGCTGCACAGCTCAGAAGTCTCTGGTGCTGTGGGAACTGTTCTCAGACGTAGAGGACAGGGAACCCTAAGGAGGACAGATGTGATGCAGAGGATGGAGACCCATTCTGGCACAAGTGGCGAGTATATCTATGGTTGTTTCTGGACTTTCTCTCTGGGCCGTGCCATGCCTCTGCCCTTGCCTGTCTCCCTAGGTCTGGATCTCAAGAATCTAAACCTCCGCCCCCTCCCCAACTCAACAACAGAGGGCTGAGAGCTTGGGCTTGGCACCAGGGGGACCTCATTCAATGCTGAGCCACTCTCTGGCTGGGTGACCATGGATAAATCACTCACCTTCACTGGCTTCAATTTCCTTGGTTGTAAGTGGGGTAATAACTGTGCCTCCATTATAGGGCTGTTCTGAGGGTCAAATGAGGCAAGGTCAGTTTTGTTTGTTGCCTGGTTTTGGTTACTGTTGTTTTTTAAACTTCAAAGATGGATGTTGGACCTCAGATCTCTAAACTCTCTCCCAGCTCTTGTGTTAATTAAAACAGACTGGGTCCTACTTCAGCCATTCTAGAAATTTAAAGTTATGCAAAACTGATTTACTGGAAACGAGCTGCTCCGGAAGAAGGGCTAGTTCTGGCCCTGTTTTAACCACTGAACCCAAACTGACTCAGCAACAGTTTTGTTGACTGTAGAAGACCAGGAATTCCTCAGCTCCCCCTCCCCTTGTGGACCTTCATGGCCCTTCTTCGCCCACCTCCTGTTATCACTGAATAACTGAATGTACAGTGTTGCCTGTGGAGAGGTTATAAGGCCTTAAGGATGAGGGAGATGGCCCCTCCCCTCCCCCTCCCCCTCCTCCTCCTCACAGGTGGAAATAGTCACTGCTGAGAGGTCAGGGGTCCAGGGCAAGGGCTTCTGGAGGCTGAACGAAAGAGCAAGAGGGGAGCTGCGTGTTCCTATCTCCTCCATCCCCCATCCGCACATGCATCTATCCCTCATAACCCACTCCGTTCCTCAGTGACCCTTCAAACTCATGTTTTAAGTCACAGAAGTTTGCTTCTGGACTTTGTTTCGGCCACATGAGGTGAGGGGACTTTCAACCACCCCCGACCTTGTAAATACACAAACAGACTCCATTTTGTCTCAACAGGTACCCGAAAACTGCATAATAAAATGGATTGTAGTAAAGCAGCCCACATTTTCCCAGAGGCCCAGGGTTGTAATTGGTGGTTACTGGTCTGATCAGTGGTGACTTAGCAGCAAATTTATACCACCACCAGCATCATAAAAGCAAACACTGTATGTCTCCATAATCACCTGCAGTACTTCAGTTATGCTCCAAGTCCTACAAAATGGGCATAAATATACCCAACACTTTATTACATGAGAGGAACCAATGGCCTATATGCAATATATGTGTAGCTATAAAAAATACAACCATGTCATAAATTTGAACTAATATTATTGAACTAATATTATTTAAACTAATATTATTGAACAAAACCAATATTCCGGCCTTAATGGGTCAATTAAATATTTAGTTAATGCCAGTTTTCCCCCACTTGCTTTGAATTCCAAATGAATTTGGGAGGGATGATTGCGGTAGCTCAGATCTCTTTTAAAAACTGCCCAGGGAAGTTTGAGTGGTTACCTCTGTCCCTCAATATACATGAAGGCCCCAGAGGAGGCAGCGGCGTCCAGCTCAATGCAATCGGCTCGGAGCTGAGTGACTTTGGTTATTAGGAATGGTGTTTATCCCACTGGAGAGTATGTGCCAAAGGAAAGGCTGCCCCACACAATACTCCCCTGGCCTCTCCACCTCTGAACTCCACCCAGTTCCCCAGCGAGGCTGGGGGCCAAGTGCCCGAGCTACGGGAGCGAGGGCAGTTTTACAGAGTTGCCCTGGGAGTGTTGCGAAGGACCATTGGCATGAGAATCATGGGAACATGGGTAAAATGCAGATGTCTAGGCCTCACCCTAACATCCTACTCAGTATGGCTGTGATGGGGCCATGGAACCTGCATTAAACCAGACCCCTAGGGGCTTCCCTGGTGGCGCAGTGGTTGCGCGTCCGCCTGCCGATGCAGGGGAACCGGGTTCGCGCCCCGGTCTGGGAGGACCCCACGTGCCGCGGAGCGGCTGGGCCCGTGAGCCATGGCCGCTGGGCCTGCGCGTCCGGAGCCTGTGCTCCACAATGGGAGAGGCCACAACAGAGGGAGGCCCGCATACCACAAAAAAAAAAAAAAAAAAAAAAAAACCAGACCCTTGGTAACTCTGGCGCACAGCGGGGTTTAAGAATCCCTGAAACGGGGGTCATTCTCATCTCACCGCCTCCCGGCCATGCATTGCAGGCCACCACTGTCCCCCAGCTCTACAAAAACAAGAGGGCGTCAGGGCCCTCCTCACACTGTGCTGTAGCTATCCTCCCTTCCCTGGATGTAACCCCTCAGTCATTGGCTGTGCATCTTTCTGGACCACTTTTTAAAAATGTATCTGCACACTCACATATGACAAGAGGTTCTTACCATGTACGCCAATGGCATCGTTCCACAGGCATTGGTATGGAACTTGCTTTATTTCACTCTACAAAGTGCAGGGAAACCACTCTGCATCAGTGCGTGGAGATCGGCCTCATTCTTTTTCTCTTGCATCATATTCCACACCAGGGCTGCGCCATGGGTTATTTCATCTTCCCCTCCTTCCTTTCCTGGTAAACTACCATGTTTCTCTGCACAGGTCCTTGGGTTCATTCACAATGTCTCACTTCCCAGGCCTGGGCCCTGGGCCGGGGGCAGGAGAAGGGAGCAACGACCCGAGCCGTTGATGCTCCACACGTCAATGAAAAGCCTTTAAATAATCACCAGGCCATTAGCTCACGTGTTAGCTTCTGTCGCTAACTTGCCCCCGCCTTGACTGAAGGGCCTCATCACTTCACACCTGGGGCAACCTCCCAGCTATTTCTCCACCCAGGGGTCTCCAGCCTGTGCTGCCAAACTGCTCTTCCTGACCCACCACTTGATCGTTGCATCCCCACTAAGCCTGCAGCAGAGGGCAGGGGCCCGAATCCACACCCGGGCTGTCGTGCTCCCTCAACCCAGCACTGGACCCTCCTTTCTAGCCTTACCTCCCTTTGGTCCCCTGCACTGATCTGATGCTCCAGACAGGCCGGGAGTCTCTGCGTTCTCAGGCCTGTGTGGGAGGCTGTGGAGATGCCCTCCCGCCCAGTCTGTATCTGCACGGGAACCCCTCTGGGATTGCTGGTAGTGCAAGACTCCCCTCCATCCTTCCCAGACACGCCCCAGACGCTCATGTCCCCGCCTCCACTGAAGTTCTTCTCTCCAAACAGGGCTGCTCCCTGCGGGCAGGTCTCCTCTTCCCAGCGGGACGCAGCCCCTCAAGGGCAGGATTGCCCCTGTGCTGCAGACATCAGGGCTCATTCAGCACAGTGCAGATGCTCTGGGCCCGGTGAGCGGCTTCTGAAGGACTCGGATTCTGCACTCAGCTCCTTCACCCCTTCCCACTTCCCCCGCAGGACCTAAACCTACTTGCTGACGAGTAAGTACATCTCCGGCCCTGCATCTCCCAAAGTAAAGACGACACTCCTTAGCTGGCTGCTAGAACTATCCGTACAGAGGTCTCCGTGTGCCTGAAACAGGATATAGAACCTGCTGCACTCCCCAGCCTCCGTGGTATCTGATGCAGCAAACGAGCATGGCCGCCCCACCCTCTTCTCACCCAGCACAGGCCTCTGAAGTATTTTTATTCTCAGCCTCTGCTGAGCCTGTCTCAGTGGGAGTAAGGAGGCTCTCAGCCTACTGGATCAGCCTTACCGGGGCACTCAGCTCACCCAGAACAAATCCATCAACAAACGACAAGGTCTCACACCCCATGGCAGTAGTTCTCCACTGTAGCCTGCATGAGGTTCATCCAGGGGATTCGTTAGGACACAGATTGCTGGGCCTCGCCAGAGTTTCTGATTCAGGAGACCTAGGGTCGGGCCTGGTAATTGGCACGTCTACTAAGTGCTCAGGTGATGTTGAAGCTGTTGATCTGAGGACCACACTCTGAGAACCACTGCCTTTCAAGGTTTGGAACTGGTTCCTGCTGCCCTAATTTTGGGTCAGAGGAGCCTGAGGCAGATCCCTAGTTACTTCACATCTGCCTCCAATTCCTGTCTTTTTGCAGATGGCTTCAAGCAGCTGATAGAGAAGTTACCCAGCAGGGCTGGTGGCCAGGCTACCTGGCTGCTGAGCTAAGGGAGGAAGGGCTGTTTTGTGGGGTCGTGATAGAAGGGCTTCAAGGGACTCCTGGCATCAGAATCACCATGGCTCGAATCCCCCCCTCCTCTTCCCTGGCTCAGGCCCTCTATCCCCTTTATTTCAGTGCTTTGTGTCCTTTGCAAGGTCACAAGACTGTGAGAATCTGATGAAAGCAATAAATTCCTCTCCCTAGAAAAGCTTATATACAGATAATTTTGCATCAGGGGACGTCAGAGATACCCGCAAGGCCCACCAAAGATCTCAGGTTGAGGACCATGCTAACTCAGTGATTCTTAACCTTCGATACTCAATAAAATGTCACCTGGGAAGTTAGAAAATACAGATGCCCTGAAACGCCCCCCTGCCCCCACCACTGCGGAGATTCTGATACAGTGAGTCTGGGCTAGACTGAGGCATGGGTCTTTTTTAACATGCAGCCAGGTTGAAACGCTGCAACTTGCCTCCTTGCTTTGACCTAGCCCTTCCACCCCTTTCTACACTGCCTGTACCTGTGGCGTCTCCAGGCCTCTGCTCAGTGGGGCTCCTGGACAGGCCTGAGCCCCTGTTGCTGCCATGATGATTATGGGTGGATGGGGTGACTTGGTGTCTGTCCAGGGTCGCCTCTTCTCAATTGTCATCCTCACAAGGGTTCACGGCCAATCTCTAGGCTGCGTCCTGTCTCTTCTCTGCGAGGACATCTGGAACAGCCAACCCCATCCTTCCCACCTGGGAACATCTGTATGCACCATTAACTGGGCCGCTCCTTCCCACTTAGATTCAGATTAGCAAGAGGAGCTGCTATTTTGTCCTGTCGTCAGAAACAATTAAGATGAAAAAGTATCTCAAGCAACCACATGGAAATGGTGGCTTCAGCACAGGGTGTTCACACACCTATGAGCCCCCAGTGTCTGTGGTAGCATCCCAGGAGGACGCTCTAAGATTTCCAGAAGGCAGGACTCTATAATCCATACCTGGAGACAGCACAGGCGGTTGTCACTGATTAAGTGAAATGCTGAAATAGACCGATCACAGTCTAATTATCGCTCATCGCTGACTCGAGGCATCCTCTGAAGTTATAAAAAACAGTCTGTGGCTTCTCCTTACTCCTTCTGAGGAACTGAGCCGGAAGGAGTAGAGATTGGGGGAGAGGAATCGGGGGGAAGAGGAACAGGGAGCTGGCTCTTGCCCCTTGCCTGGGCAGCTGGGGTTTCTGCCTGCCTAGCGCCCTTTCCCCTTTGTGGTATCAGCACTCCAGTTTCCCTTTGAGGAAACTGAAGTTTCCCCCTCCATTCCATGATACCTTGGTAACACTGTCAAAGTTCTCCCTTCCCACCCCACCCCCTTGTCCCTGAGCAAGCTCTGGCACAGAACAGCATCAGCCCCAGAACTTCTCGGGTTGAGTTTAAACTGGAGTGAGATGACCTGAGGCCATTCCACGGGCAGCAACCGGAGTCAACTGTCCTTTAGTTCCTGCTAATAACCAGGTTCCCTGAAGCTGTTAGCCTGCCTTTTACCAGCCTGCATTATTTAGCTTTTCCTGTTTCTTTCCAATAAGTCCCTTTCTTGTTTAAGTTAGCAGAAGTTGGTGTCTATAGTCTGAAAGGTCAGAAGGATGACAGATAAGAGGCTGTATCCCATGTCTCTGTCAGGGCAGGGCCTGGGCAACTAAGCCACTTCAGGGTTACCGAAAGTGGGGTCACCATGCAGGTCAGGGCCATATTGCCTCTGAGTCCTTGTGGGATTTTTTTTTTATTTATTCAAACAGAAAGTCACAAAAATTATAATCATCCTCATCAGTTGACTCAGTCCCATGTAATTAATTTTTTTCATCTTGATCTTTTGTTAGCACTTTTATGAATTCATCAGTTTTCCGTTAGAGTTCTGAAAATGCTTATTCATTCAGTTCAGCAGTATAGTCAGTTACCAGAAACCTGTACTTGTCAGAGTCTTTTCCATGAATTCCTTGAAGATGAAACCCTTTAATAGGAACATTTTTGCAGGTCAAGGTCATATTGAGTGAGTACAAAGACCACAGATATGGCCAGCTGAGTCACATCAGGGATGAGGTCCATGAGGCCAGCAGACTACAGAGTGGCCACGTCCCAGCGACCAGAGGTGACACAGCAATGGGGTAGCTGCTACATCTTTGGGGTACTTGGTCCTCTCAGAGCAAAAGTTTCAGTCCTTGGCTGGTGCGCTAGCTTCCTGTGGCTGCCGTAACAAATTACTACAAACTAGGTGGTTATAACAACAGAAATTTATTCTCTCACAGTCAGAGGCCAGAGGTCTGAAATCAAGGTGTCGGCAGGGCTACACTCCCTCTCAAGGATTCTCAGGAATCCTTCCTTGGCTCTTCCAGCTTCTGGCAGCTCTGGTTCCTTGACTTGTGGCAGCCTAGCTCCAATCTTTGACTTCATTTTCACATGGTCTTCTTCCCTGTCTGTGTGTCTCAAACCTCCCTTTCCTGTCTCTTATAAAGGCACCAGTCATTGGATTTAGGGCCCACCCTAAATCCAGGATGATCTCATCTCTAGGTTTTTAACTTAATTGCATCTGCAAAGGTTCTTTTTTCCAAATAAGGTCGCTTTCATAGATTCAGGGAGTTAGGACTTGGACATATCTTATTCGGGGCCAATTTCACAGGATACAAGGTCAATATGTAAAAATTGATTGTATTTTTATATGCCAGCAAGGATCAAGTGGAAATTTAAAAAAATTTAAGGGCCATTTATAATAGTACCAAAATGTGGAATACTTAGGCATAAATCTAACAAATGTATGTTATGTGTGGGATCCTTATGCCCAAAACTATAAATTACTGATTAAATAAATAAAAGGAGAAAAATAAATGGAGACCTATACCGTGCTCATGGATTAGAAGGCCCGATTTTCTTAAAATACCACTTCTCCTTACCGACTTATAAATTCAGCACAATCCCAGTCAAAATTCTGGCAGGGTTTTTTTGGTAGAAATTGACAAGCTGATGCTAAAATATATACGGAAAGGCTAAGGAATTAGAATAACTAAAACAATTTTGAAAAAGAACAAAGTTGGAAGAGTCACTATCTGTTGTAAGACTTACTCTAAAGCGATGACAGCACAGTGTGATATTGGTGAAAAAATAGGCCAGAGGCCAGGGAAACAGGATAGAGTACAGGGAACAGAGCACAGCCCCGTCTGGGAGAGGCGTTTCCTCACTCTGAGGGCAGGTAGCACCATTCTGTGCCTTGAGAGTTGGCAGCTTTAGAAGCATCAACAAGTAGCCCCTCTGGCTTGGAGCTCAGCATTTTTGGCCCATGAGCACTAGCTACAAATACGTGAAAAGTGTTTCTAGAAGTTTCTTAGGTAATGGACATCAGTGGTGGTGGTGGGCAGGGTTGGGGGGTGTAAAGCTGGGTGGAAGATTATGGAAGATGCTGCAACCTAACTGTAGCTTACAGCCTGCTTTATGAGCGCATGTTGACCACACCTTGAAAACTCCTAGATGTAAACTGAGTGAGATTGGTTGGTGGGGGGGTTGCTGAATGTGTTACCGGAATAACAGAGAGAAGAACCTGGAAAATATGGCCTTTACTGTTACTGTGACCCCAGTAGTACCCTGGAGCCTGGGAAATTGGGTTAAGTTTACTTTTCTAGATTTCCCAAAGTGGCTACATAAATAATAGGTGCTCAGCAAATATCACTGAACAAATAAGTAAACGAACCATCTGATCCACACAAACAGATTGCACTGGCTGATGTAATTCACATAACTCACATAAGGATATAAATATAATTCATGACTTATATTGAGGGCAGGAACTGGGTCTTTATGCCTTTGTGTCTGCCCCTTGCCTGTACCTAGCAATGTGTTCTCTGTGCAAATATGACAGATCCATGCCTAATATTTCGTACAGGATAATGCTCCCATCTGAATGACACATTCACCGATTAGCTCTGGTTTACAGATCCTTGCCCAAAGCATAAGGTGTTAACACCAAGTTCCCGTCACACCACCTCACCACAGTGACAGTAATTCAAAGAGGGCTGGTGGGCAGAATCAGATGCTCATTAATTGGTAATGAGGAGAGGAAATTATTTCCCCTAAGAAGTTAAGTTTCTGCTGATATCTTGGTGGAATTCCTTTTCTCCCACCTTGTTTACTAGCACTCAATGCTAAAAGGAGACATCATTTATCTACATTTTTTCTGGATAGTTCAGTCAACACTTTAGGGGTCAAGCTGTCCTAAGAAGAGTGGTTTTCAGTTAATGGCTAGGAAATGAAGCTTTTGTTATATTTTCTGGGCAGTTTCCTTTGTGAACAAATCAACAACCTTGTAACTGTTTAACTCCTCTTTGGCCACTGGTGTATCCAGAATGGTCCAGGACTAAGAATTGTTCCTGCGGCTCAGGATTCACTGTGTATTATGAAAGCCAAGACCTACTAGGGGAAGGAGAGGCATTTGGACAGGGCTCCAGGTCTCTCTGCCTGCCCAGAGCTGATGGGCGTCAATGACACCTGTTGGCCAACCCCAGACATTCAGTCTATGTTCACCACGGTGTAGATCCTTGTGGGGTTAGAGAGATGTTGAACTTCCTGTCATGGAGGAAGATTCTGCCAGAATCTAGATGCTGGCCTGACCTCCCACTCCTGGCCCAGCACACGTAGGGCCTCCTGAGGACAATTAACGAGGAGTCCGCCGCCACCACGCCAATGATGTGCTCCTCAGGAACACGGAGGTTCTGGCGGAACTCTACATAGGACAGACGATATGGCCCTCCCACCCCACCATGAAGGGATTGAAATCCCTTTGGGAATAACTGCGATATAGAAGACTGTGATCCTCAAAAATCAGCCCGTCGTACAAGGAGGGGGTCCTTCATAATGCAAGAGGGCCGCTGAGAGGGCTGACCCACCAGACAGGTCTGAGACTCCTAGGAAAATGGCACCCACAGGGCTCCAGACTCCGTCAGGCAAACATTTTCTGAGGGTGTGGCCTAGAGGTGGTTCTCAAATGTTAGCAGGCATTAGAATTATCTGAAGGACTTGTTAAAACACAGATGTTGGGCCGCATCCAGGGAGTTCCTCATGGAGTGGGTCTGGGGTGGGGCCTGATAACTGGCATTTCTAACAGGCACCCAGGTGACGCTGATGTTGCTGGTCTGGGACCACACTCGGAACACTGCTGGGCTGGAGCTGAGATTGCCAGCCTGCTTCCTGCCCTGTCTGGTGTTGTCTGAACAGGCCCATCAGATTAGCCCTGCCTTCTGTTGCGGCTTGTCTCTCACCCCTAGGCCCCCAGACTCGCTGGTTTGGCCTTTGACTGCCCTGATGCCAGTGGCTCCCTGTGTCACCTCTGGCTCTCCGCCCGGTCTTGGCTCAGCTCCCGCTTCATCCAGGGATTTCCCCTGATTTCTATTGTGGCAGGTCCCACCCTCTGCCCTGGGGCAGGCCTGGTCAGGGAAATTCCCCACCGGACAGCTCCTTGCTGCCCCCTCCTGGCTCCTGGAAGCTGGACATCGGCTGGTTGCGTGGAAAATTAACCCTTCGTCGTAGTCTGTCAGTCCCAGCCTTGATCTTACATTCTAGCTGGGGAGATAAAACCAGTTCTTCACAAAGAACCTTAAAAACGTGTGCAAAGCTCTAGATCAATACAGTCAAATGCAAGAGAATACAAAACCGTGTTTAGGTTGCGTGTACCTCTCTCTGATCAATAGCTCTGTTCCAGAACTCTTTCATATTTCTCACTGATGGCCTCAATTAATTCCAGAAATAATTCACAAATGGTTGATCTGGGGCTGTGAGTGGCTCCTAGTACTTTTGTGTTCGGTTTGGCTCAGCCCCCAAGTAGTCAACGATCTTCCCAAAGGGGCCAAGAAGAGGCAAGGCCCTGGGTAAGGGAGTGTTGTGCAAACTGCGAGGTTCCCGGTCTAGCCCACTAAGGCCAGCTGACCTCATCTGCCACAGGAAACCTGGAGAAGCAATGAGGTTACTGTATTAGTCATTTTAAGAGATCCAGGAAAACAGCATGGAATAAGAAATGGTTTTTAATTTAACTTGTCTGGTGTCATTTGAGGAAAAAGGGGTTCAATTACTGGCGGGTGAGAAGGTCAGCATAGTAGACTTGCGTGAGATTCTGAAGGGACCTCGGGGGCTTCGGGACTGTGGCACTGAGTCTTCATTGCATCTCATTTCCCCCAGAACTTATGACTTTCATTTACCTGAGTAGAACCACGTCCAGGCACTGTGGCCATGTTTAGCTGCTGAGACAGGGAAACCTGGGGTTTGCAGGTGGAACTGGGTGGAAGAAGGAGAACGGGAGGGGGGCATATTTTAAGGGGCCTGGAGAAGACCCATCCCGGGCCCTTGGCAATGAGAGCGTAGAGTCCTAACCACTGGACTGCCAGGGAATTCCACGGGGGAGAGTTTAGAGAGGGGTGTGTGGCTGAAAGGGAAAAGGCAGGGAGAGAAAAGGAAAGGGGGGAGCAGGGCGTGGGGAGGGGTCTAGAGGGAGAGGGAGGGAAAGATGATGGGCGGGGAGGAGGAGGACGATGACGAGGATGACAACCTTCCTCAGCCTAGGACTTAAACCTGAGACACAAGGTAACGAGCTGAGAGCATGGATCTTCCTGGGGAGGGAGGTGGCAGAAAAAAGGCTATGGGCCAAAGATGAGGGAAAACTATTGGTATCAAATCAAATGAACAGCCAAACATCTGTGGGAACTCAGGGCCTTTGTGCTGGAGATGCAGAGGTGGAGGTGGAAATGGGAGTCTCAGTCGGGCTCTCTGCCTTTTAGCAGCTTACTGGTTACTAAGATCCTCTTTGTCCTTGCCCCAGCTCCCCGCCTTTCCCAGGCCCTACCCCCTCCCACCAAAAGATATGAATCCGTGAAGAGTTGTACCAGCTCAAGATAGTACCCGAAAGATTAAGGTTCCTACGGCCCAGCTCTAATCAAACCCACCCCCAGCCCTCCTGGGAAAGCTTCCATGGCCCCATACTTGCCGAGGTAGGGCGGGGCCCACACCTGGCTCTGGGGCTGGATGGCCCGAGGCTTTCTTTTTATTTGTTTGTTTGTTTATTTATTTTTGGCTGCGTTGGGTCTTCGTTTCTGTGTGAGGGCTTTCTCTAGTTGCGGCCAGCGGGGGCCACTCTTCATCGCGGTGCGTGGGCCTCTCACCGTTGTGGCCTCTCCCGTTGCGGAGCACAGGCTCCGGATGCGCAGGCTCAGCAGCCATGGCTCACGGGCCCAGCCGCTCCGCGGCATGTGGGATCTTCCCGGACCGGGGCACGAACCCGTGTCCCCTGCATCGGCAGGCGGACTCTCAACCACTGCGCCACCAGGGAAGCCCCACAGGGATTTTAAGATTAAATAAAATGATATATAGAACAACGGCTCCACACCTGCAAGCTGTTATGATGATGACGATGATGCCTCATCTGTTTGGTTTACTGTGGGTCTGTCTCCCCCACCACGCTGCCAATTCCTTGAGGACAGGGATCTCACATCCAGCTTGTCTGCTTCTCCACCAGGTCTGGTTCAAAGCACAAAGCAGCCCATTTATTCAATCCATCAGCACTTATTGAACACTTGCTATGGGTGCTAAGCCCTGTGATAGAAACTGCGTTTAGAGATAAATAAGAAGCTCAAGGGGGGCCCCAGAGTCGAGGTGGACACAGAGCTGTATATCAAGAGTGCAGCAGAGGGTCTCTGCGGCAGCTGAGGCTGTGAGCACAGCCAGGCACGAAGGAGGAAGCGGACAGTCTCCATCAAGTCAAAGCTTATTGAGATGAACTGAATTGTCCCATTTGACCCCCAGAGCAACAGCAGTTAAGGATGAGGAGATGGCCACTCAGCTGAGAAAATCCCACAGCTAGTACGTCATGGAGTTGGGCCTGGGACCCGAGCCCCTCACTTCTGAAGCACGGGGCTCACAGTGACCCCCTGGGAAGTCCCTCCTTCCACTGCTCCCCAGCCTCAGCCTCTGCCCAGACACTTGTAGGTTAAAGGACTTCTGGGCGGCATCCGTTCATTCCCTGGGCTCCAGCCCAGGCCAGACCCTGGCCTCCAGGGTATTTTTAGTTCTGGGCAGCCAGGCCTGGGAGGGTGATTGGCAGCAGATGAAGCCCATGTTTTTCGAGCTTCCCGTGTTGCTCCTGGCTCAGCATGAGAGGTGGCTGGGCATGGGGAGAGGCCCGAGGCACACCTGGCACCCCAGCCCACTGCGGGCTCACTGTCCCTGGGGGAGGGGCTGGGCCACTACTGCTGCCACTGACCAAGGCTGGAAGCATTCTTTGCTGTTGATTCATCACAGAGTGCTCTTTGGGCCCATTTGGGGTGGGGCAGGGCACTGGGGGGACATCTGGGACATGGGCGGCCAGGGGTGAACACTAGTCCTCCAGTGGCCAGGTCAGTGTGACCTGGCTGTCACCCAGGAATCAAAAAGGTCTACCTTGCAACCCTAGCCCTTATCACATTCTGCCTTATAGTGATGTTTGCTTACCTGCATCTGCCTCGGGGACCAGACCGGGAAGCCCCTCCCATCCACCCCCTGCAATGTCTAGCACTCTAGCCCCCTGTCCAGCAAGTAGGAGAAAATCAAAGATGTGCTGAATGAAGGAGCCTTTGGAAGACTGTCAGGCAAGGTTGGGGGAAGAAGGGGAATCAGACTGCACTGATCTGGGCCTAGGGAGGAAGCTGGGAGGCTGGAACTCTGCCCATTTTACAGACTGGGGCACTGAGGAAGTGGGAGGAACCAGGACTAGGGGAAAGAATCTGGAGGAACCAGGCTGGGATTCAGGTGTCTGGGCACCCCCCAAAACTGATGGGACTCCCCTCTGTCAGCCCCTCCTACTTTTGTCTTATTCCACCGTCTCCCCACACCCCACCCTCCGCATACACTCTCCACCTACGAGCCTGTCAAGGGCCAGGGCTGCCTCATTCAGCTCTGTAAGGGGTTGTAGTGGAGGATTTCAGCTTGCTCCATTACGGTTTATTACGTTGGGGAGCAAGTCGTGTCTCTTGGGGCTCAGTATTCCCAACTGTACAAGGGGCCTCATGCCCCCGCAGTACTCAATAAACTTCGAGGGACCAGGGCAATGGAGAGGACCGCCTGTTACCCCAAAGACAGCACACCTACACCCCACCATCCCGACCTCATCTGAACAGAGCCCCCTGCCCCCTGCCCGCCTCTGCTGAAAGGAGCCTGCGTTGTCCGAAGTAACCAAGCCGGTGGGACAGTGAGGCGCTGCCACGTGAAGGGCGCTGCGCATCGTAGGGAGCCACTGAATGTAATCCCCAGGACAACTCGGGGGGTGGCTATACCACCTGGCTTTGCAGAAGAGAAAGCTGCGCCTCCGACAGGCACTCACGAGGCCACAGCGGCACTCGGGCAAACGCAGCCCGCTGGTGCCGAGCCGCGGTCCTTTCCCGGGAACGCCGATCCTCCCACAGTCCCTCCTGCTGCAGCGCGCCAGTTCCCTCCACGGAAAACAGCTGCCCCGACCCCCGCAGCCTGGGGACCCCGGGACTTCCCGGGCCGGCGGGCTGCGAGTGGGCGCCGGGCCGCCCCGGGCCGCGTCCGGGGGAGGTGGGCGCCGGGCCCTCGGAGGGGCGGACAGGGCGGGGCGCCCGCCCGCCGAGTGCAGGTCCGCCCGGGGGCGGGGCCTGCGGACCTCCTCGGCGGCTGGCTGGCGGGCGGGGCGGGGCGGGGCGGCGTGCGGGCGGCGTGCGGGCGCCCGTGGGCCGCAGCTGGATAAAAGGGCCCCAGGGTGCCCCAGGAGGCCCGTTAGCGCTGCCCGGCCGCGGAGCCCCGGCCCCAGCCCCGCAACGTCGCACTCCAGCTGGTGAGCCCCTGCCTGGCCTCTGGCCAGGTCTGTCTCTCGCTGTCCTGTCTGTCCGACTTCTGTCTCTCTGGGGGTCAGCAAGTCTCTGAGGGTTCCTGAAGGCTGGGAATGGCAGGGATGGGGGTCCCATGAACAGTTAGCCTAGACCCCTAGTCGCTCACCAACCTGCTGCCAACGGAAGTGACCGAGTTGGGGAGCTTGGC
>NW_021145466.1:0-48679 GCF_002837175.3 Physeter macrocephalus
CCAGGGAGTAGGGAAAGGATCCCCAGAGAGCTGAACTTGTTAAATCCCTGCCCCCACCCCTAGACGCCAGGATGCAGAGCTAAGGAAGTGGAGGAGGGATAAAGACACGGGACCCCGGTTCTCCTTCTCTCTAGCGCGCGCCCCCGAGGCTGCGCGCCGCTCACCCCAGCAGACTAGGCCTGACCACGTGTGTGCGGCGTGGGGTCCGCGCACCCGGGCTTGGGTGGGTGACTGGCGAGAACGCTTGCGGGGCGGCGCGTGCACGCTGACACTCCCTCACCCCTCCGGCGCCCCGGGCCTCGGCGCCCCACAGCACTGGGTCTTGCCAGCCCGGGACTGGGCCCCGGGCTTCTCTGGACGGCGTCGGATGGGAGAAAATCAGCGCGCCCCATATCCCAGCCCCTCCTCCCTGCGACAGCGGCGGCGGCGGCGGCGGCGGCGGCGAAGGTTTATTGATCTGCAGCGGCGGAGAAGCGCGAGAAACCCGCCGAAAGCGAGACACATAGACATGGAGAGAGGGGGAGGCACACACCGAGAGGCGGGATGAACAGAAACCGGATTCACTGAGAGGGGAAAGGGAGTGAGACACAGCGAAAGAGAGGGATCCAGAAACCGAGAGAGGGAAGAGAATGAGACGGGAGAGAGGCTTGGAGAAAGGGAGAGACCTAGAGGCCGCTCCAGAGAGGCCCACAGACAGCAAAGACGGAGACGGAGAGACGCAAAGCAGAGTATCAGGGACGGGAAAGGGGTTCAGGACAGAGACTCGGTGACAGAGAGAAAAGAGAGAGAAAGACCAATAGGGACGTAGTATAGCCTCAATAAATATTTGTTCAATAAATGTATGAATGAAAGAGCGATAAGCAACAGAAACATTTCAGAGATAGAGACAGGTAGGGAGACAGCTAGAGAAAGATGTTCCGTACGCTTCTTGAGATAGGGGCGAAGACCAGCACCTTTGCACACTTCTGCAAAGAAATGAAACACGGGCCTGGGCGCATATATTTGGCCATCGGCCAGTCCCGCCCGCCCCCATTCGATTCCGGGCTCAGGGGACCCCTCGACCTCACACTCTCACGCTTTCCTCCAGTATAGTTCGCCCAATCCCTAGTTTCTGGGCCAGGTTGGGAACAGGTCTCGCCTATTCCAGAGGACCAAACGGAGGGGCCGAGTGGGAGACAGGAAGCGAGATCACGGTCGCTGTGCAGGGCACTGCCCCCAGGTCTGTCAAAGTGGCCAGCGCACAATTTCCACCAGTACCCTCCCACGTGACCCCCAGGAGGCGGGGTCGCAAGACCCTCTCCACGTGATCCCAAGGGTCAGAGACCCTCAGCAAGTGACGGGGGGTGGGAGCCAGGAGCCCAGCTCACGTGACCGGGGGGAGGGGGCGCGGGAGCCTGTGGCTTGGCCCGGCCCCGCCCCCAGCTCCCTGGCCCTCTCCACTCCCGGCTCCGGAGCACGTCGCTCTCACGATTTATGGGGCCGCGGCTGCCGCAGTGAGGGAGCCGGGGAGCCCGGGCGCAGCGGCAACAAAGGCGGAGGAAGCGAGGCGGGGGCGGCGGCGGCCTCCCGGCCCGGTGCGCGCCCCCTCCCATCTCTGCCGGTCCAGACCTGTGGGGGAGCGGGGAAGACAGAAAGGAGGCTCTCGGAACCTGGGCTCCCCCACCCCCTCCCAGCGCTTTCACCTGCGCCCAGGTGTATGAGGGGAGGGGAACCTGATCGACAACATCCCCCTTCCCCCCCTCCCGCCATTCCCGCATCCCCCTGGCTCCGGCTTCTCCTAAGAATATGGGGGTGCCCTGACGGTGGTGGGGAACCTGGGGCCCCTCACCTGCGCGCTCTCTGCTCCCCACCCTCCGCCAGACTCTAGCGGGGCGGGGGGCAGACGTGTGAGTCTGGGGGAGGGGGACGAGCTAGACTGAGCAGGGGGAGTCAGCCCCCAGCGCCCCCCGGATTTCTCCGAGTCCCGGTCCGGGGGGGAGGGGCCGTATCCCCACCCCCGAGGTTTCCATGGGAAGCGAGAGGGGGGCGTCGTTGGCTCATCCCCACCCCCAGTCTGACACTCCGGGCGCGAGGAGGGAGAGAGGGGGAGGCGCAGAGCCCCAAACAACAAAGAGCGGAGCGGAGAGCGGCACTCCCTCCCCAGGGAGGTTGGGGGTCGCGGCCGCCCGGCCTTCTCAGTCCCCTCCCGTGGGGCCTCGCCATTTGCTCCCGAGTCGCCCCCTGGGGTGGGGAGCCAGAAACAGTGCCACCGCCGCCGCCTGGGTAGGTGTGACAGTGACCCCCGTGTCCCCAGGGATTCCCCCTCCCCACACACACACACAGACACACACGGAGGCGGCCGGGGTGATACACACGGCGGCTCGGCGGGGAGGAGAAGACAAGGACAGCAAGGACTGAGCAGAATGAGGACCTGGCCCCGCAGCCGGCACCCAACCGCCGCTTCACACACCCCGGGAAACCACACGGCCGCCCTGACACCCGCCCAGACCGCGGCCAGCCACCCTAGCTCAGAAGCGGCCGGCCACGCGGACAGCGACCGCAGCCCCCTCCACGACCCGTCGCCCGCTCCCACCCCCAGACAATCGCCGACGCAGACACACAAATCACACACTCAGACACACACACGCACACTTGACAGCCGCGCACGCCCGCTCACTCTTGGAGCCACACGCCGTCCCCAGCCCGGGCGTGTGTGTGCGTGTGTGACACGCCATCTCCTTGCCTCCCTCCCTTTCGCCGGTACCCCACGTTCCCATCCTATCCAAGCAGCACCTCCAGAGGCCCCCAACTTGGCGGCCCAGCCCCAGCTCACCCCAACCGGGCTTATCCATACAACCAGGGTAACCCATTCGCCTTCGTTCTGAGGAGGTGCTTGGTCGGACTCCTTGCCTCAGCTCTGGACTCCACTTTTAAAAGCAGGAGTCATAGACAGAACCCCTTGAAACCCTCACGGCTGAAAACAGGTCATCCCTGGGTGTCCCAAGTGCGGCGGCCTATGCCCAGCACACGGGTACTCCCAAACCCCAGCCCGGCCGAAGGAGAGGAAGATGGGGGGACTGTCGGTGGGGGTAAGCTATTTCAGAGGCGGGTGTGGAGAGAAGCCAAGGTAGGGTGGGGTGTCCCCGAGCAGCCTCCTCAGCACGGCCCAATCCCTGGTTACTATACCTTGACAGCCTCTTTCAGACACCCCCCGAGTGTCATAGATGCCCACGGAGTGTTTCCCCCTCTCCCTCGCCTCCTAGCCCCCAGCTATGGTCTCCCAGGACTCCCACCCCAGGTTCCCCCAGGACTTCCCAGGCCTCCCCCTCTCACTGACGCGGGACGCATGGGCTCCCTGGGCCCCCGACTCACTGCTGGTTGGAGCTGTTCCAGTACACCGCATGCCGGTTTCCCAGCGCCCCCCCGGGCCCTTGGGCCAGCAGCGGCAGCAGCGGCACGGGCACAAGCAGCAGCAGCAGCAGCAGTGGAGCCGCCGCCATCCCCGGAGCCGCCGCCGCCGCCGCCCCCCGACTGAGCCCCGCGCTCCGGGTTTCTTGCTTCCCAGCTCCCTGCTGCCGCCGCCGCCGCCGGCCCCAGAACCTTAGGCCACGCCCCCAGCCCTTCCCTCCGCCCTCCCGGGCGCGCCCCTGAAGCCCCGCCCCTGGCGCGCTCCCGCCAGGCCCCGCCCCGCTCGGGCCCGGAGCGCGCGCGGCGCGTGGGAGGTGAGGACCGTGCTGCCCCCTCGGGAACAACCGGGGCGCTACTCGCCTCTCACTCTTAGGTTTAATTTGCTACCGCCGGCCCTGGGCCTTCTGCTTCCCAGTCTGGAGTTCCCAGGAGAATTAGGGAGGCCAAGACAGGGATCTTGATCTTCTGTGAACATTCATTTCTGGAATGGGGCGAAGGAGACTTGAAAAGAAGCTGGGGGTCCAGGACCCCTTAATAAGTAGAACTAGGCCCCCCTCCTTTCTGAACAGTCTGGTCCTCTGCTCCCTTTATGCCCCTCTTCCCATGTGCATGAGGAGTCAGGTGGGTTCTAGAGGGTGGCTGAGAAGCCCTCCGCTGCCACCTAGGACCTGACAGCTGTTGACCTGAAGCCCCCAGCTGAGCAGGCGGCTTGTTTTTCTTGGAGGTAGTGTAGAGTAGCTCAGCCCCCAAGAATGTCAGTACTGGGTGCTGGAAGGGCCTTGGGCAGTCCAGGGCCCAAGGCAGAGGAGGGACCAAGGAGAGTAAGCTAGAGCAAAACAGGCTTCCCTGGGACACCTACAAAGGATTCTTGACTCACACTCAACCAGAGCCCCCTCCCAGCGCAGCCAGTTGTGTCCCCAGGCATTCTCACTCCTACTCTTACAGATGCTAACAAGAGGGCAGCAGGCAGAGCACCTTGTATTCCAGCTCTCACCATAGTCATTGTCCTCACAGTGGCACCCAGGCACAGACGTTACACTCACACATTCAGGAGAAAAGGTACAGACACCCAGAGGCAGAGAACATAGAAACACAGGCATTTGATACAGACATACAGACACACACACAGATAACCCTTCGGAGACACACACAGGTAAAGGTACTATCAGACAACTAGAGATCTGTAGAAACACAGGGATAGGGTACACAGAGACTTAGGAGCACACACCCAGACACACACACAGTGACTCACACACAAGACCATGCACACACTCTGACACACACACAGCTCTGCACTCTCCTCTTCTCTCTTTTCCCATGAAGTAGAAGTTGAGGGAAAGGGTCTAGAATCTGGACCTAGGGGGTATCCACCCCTCATCCCCTTTTTTGGAGAGGCTCAGATTAAGCGTGATCAGGAGGACCAGGTCTCAGACCAGACTCTCAGAAACCAATCCAACCACCTGTGCCCAGGGTGACAGGCATGATGCTCTTTTCTTCTTACTGCAGGAGAGAGGACATACAGGCACTCTTTATCTGCTTATTGTTGGCAGGAAAGGGGTCCTGACCACAATTTGGCCTCAGATGCTGGGTTTGGGGGAGGGGCAGTGCCAACCAGAAAAAGCCCCATGCCTAGCTGCTGCCAGGCAAGAGCAGACTCTGTCCTCCCTGGGCTCCTCTTCACCGCAGGAGATCTCTCTCTTCTCAGAAGCCAGAAAATAAATTAGGCCCCTTGGGGTGGGAATGGGGGACATTGCAAACAGCTCTCCCTCCCCACAGACTCCTCATCCCCAGGGAGATTTGTTTCACCCAAATGATGCTGACCTGCCTACTCCAGGTGCCACAAATCCAAGCCTCCTCCCTGCCTACCCACATCCCTGCTCTGCAAAGGGAGGCTTCTCTCTGTTGGGCCCACAGTTGGCAGAGAGGCTGCCCATATTCATAGGGAGTGGGAGCCTGCTGGTTTGGCCTAGGACTTTAAATTCCATTTTAGAAGCCCTGTTTGTAGAATCTGGGTCCCACTTAACGATTTGGGCCCTTTTCTGTAGGGCTCAGATACTCCTCCTTAGAATCTAGCATGCTCCCTGCCAAACCCTGCTCAATAATAACTGAGTTCTTTTCTCTACAGTTTGGAGCTCTCTCTCCAGGATTTAAGCAGCTCTCTCTATGGGGTCTAAGCCTCTGGTTTTTAAGTTCTGAGACACTCTCTATAGAGCCTAGGCCTCAGTCTATGGGATATGGTGCTCTGTCTATCTGGGCCCCTATCTAAATCAGGTGCTGGCTGATTTGGGCTTTTGGGTGAATTAGAAAAGCCACGCCTCTATGCAGACCCAGTCCTTAGGGTTCATCTCTTGGCAAGCGGTGCCTTTGTGCAAAAACAAAGGTGCCGCTTCCTTCTGTGGGAGGTGGCCCTATGTGTCTCTCTATCTTAGTGAGGGAGCTTGGGCTGATCTTCTCTACTGCTTCTTGGGTGGCTCCTTTGTGCCAGGCACAAACCGCACACCTGTATGTGGCAGTTCTGAGTATAGGATATGTGCTTCCAGCTGTAATGCTTAGGCCTGTCAATAGGCCTCTATTCATGGGGTCTGGACTTCTCTAGGGTTTGGGTCTCTGTGTGTAAGAAAGATCTGGGCCACTGTCTACAGGCCTGGAACCGGATCTGAGGCCTAGGCCTCTTTCTGTGGCATCTGGGTCATGGAAGGACCCAGGCCTCCATCAATGGGGCCTAGGGCCTCTGTTTATAACAGTGACTCAAATCTTTCCTGACTGTGACTCACAATAAGATGTATATTTTACATTTGCAATACAGTACACACACACACACATACACACACAGACACACACACATTCACATATAAGTGAAATAATGTTTCATGAAGCAATACTTACCCGTATTATAGAAGATGCACTCATATTTTTCTTCTGTTCTATTCTTAAAAATTTATTAAATAAAGTACAAAGCTCGTTAAGACCCAGAAAATTGATTCCTTGATTGTATCACCCTTAATCAGTTACAATCTATAGTTTGAAACACTCTAAGGCCTGGGCCCTGACTGACACCTCTCTGCAGAGTGAGGGCTTCTGTGGAAGCTGGGGTTCTCTCCATGGGGCTGATCCTGTTTCTCTAGGGCCTCAGGCCTCTTTCTCCTCTCCTGCAGGCTCTGCCTACATTTCCCTCTGACCCTCAGCCTTGCCATTATGCTGCTGGCTGCCATGTTCTCTCCAGGGGCACTGAGCTCAGGCCCTTGGGAGTTCTCTGAATGTGGTGCCTTACCCCACCCACCCCTCCCCCTGGGGCCAAGGAAGCAGGGAGCTGAACAGGTCGAGGGCAGAGGAAGTGCTCAGGCTGTGCGGCCCAAGGCGGCTCCCGGGACATCGGCGGCAACCACAGAACCGAGCTGTGTTCAATAAATCATGGAGACTAGGGCCTGGGGGAGGGGGAGGCCAGGACGGAAGGGGGGCCATGGATAAATAATTCATTAAACAAATAAACAAGGAGCCTGTGAGAGGGAGGATCAGGCACGCATGTGAGCGGGAGAGGCAGCCGCCAGTTCCAGACATGAAATATTCACAGGTTCCGCACCTTGCCCAGGGCCCATGTGTGTGCCCCAGTGCAGGCAGCCTGTTGGCATGGTCCTAACACGGGACCCTGGGTGCCAACAAGGAGGGCAATGCATGTATCTTCTGACTTCCAAGTGTGATGTGTGTGTCAACACGGCTACATGGTGCTCTGATGTCCATGAGTGGACATGGAACCACACACATGACTGACAGCAGGGAACACGGTGCACTGATGTGTGGTCCAGGACACAGGAAATTAGAATGCAGGGCTTGGTGGGTGGGGTTAAGGTGTCATAACTTCTGATTCTAGTCATGCCCTGATCCCTCAAATGAGCCCAGCAAGCTCAGAAGCCTGAAGTGGAGAGGCATCTCTGGGGTGTTACAATGGAGGTGCGTGTGCATCCTCTGAACGTGCTTCTAGAAAAGCTGAGAGGGAGGCAGTTGGGCTTGGCAGTTAACAGGATGGGCTTCGGTTCGAATTCCATTTCCACCATTCACTGGCTGTGCTAGTCATCTCACTTCTCTGAGACTGTTTCCTCATCTGTAAAATGGGGATAATAACACCTTTCCTCGAAGAGTTGGCTGTTATGAGGATTAAGATCCATGTCTGGAAAGCGCTTAGCACAGAATTTAGGACCCACAAGGTGCTTGATTGATGAAGGCCTAATCATCATTATTATCCTGTGGCCTGCCCACCTAAACTAGCTTCAGATTCTCTTTTTCATTTGTTCCTCCCCATCTCCAAACTTCTCTTAATAGCTATCATAGTGGGAGAGGTGACCTTGGGCTTGGGGAGTAGGGATGGGTTAGGAAAAGATTAGATAGAATGAGGGGGAGGAGAAGTTACAGCCAAAAAGAAGCTCACATCCTTGACAGTGTGAAAGGAGGGGTCCTTGACCTTCTTCTCAGACCCCAGAGCCTCCCCTTAACCCCTAAAACTGTCCTTAGATCCACAGTCTCTTCTCTTTCCTGCCACCGAAATTTAGCTTTCTAGCAAGTGGCTGCAAAGGGACAGAAGGAATTGGGGTAGAGTCTCTGAGTAGCATCACAATCTCCTCACCCCACCCGTCCCCAGGCCAGTCTTCACTGCCAAAGCTCTAGCCCCTACCCTCTGCCTATTGGTTGAGCGCTTCCCTGACAAAGATGGCTATGTCTGGGCAAAACCCAGAGAAGTGGCACCCCAGAGTGGGTGGGGAGAATCCAGGCTGGAGAGAGCTGCACAGGGCCAGGGTGGAGTACCTGGGGCCTCCCACTAGGCCCTAGTATTCCCCAGCCCTCTCGTGTCCCCTGGAAAGGATCTGCTCCCAGTGGGAGAGAGCCAGCACACAGGCCTGAGCTGGCCTGCTCCTCCACAGACAGAAGAGGAACAGGCTGGGGGAGGGGGCCTGAGATCTTGGTGGGGAGTGGTGGCTGTAACCCCCACGTCTCCTGTGAGGAGCCAGGGGCAGAGGGGACCATGGCCTGGGCACACCCTAGGCTGTAGCCCAGCCCTTGCTTCCCTTGGCTAGCCTGCTGCTACTTGGGGTGTCAAGGGTCTGGGCCCCCAGGTGTGAAAATGGTGCCTGCCCACCTCTTCCGAAAGAGCCAACATCAGTTCTCCACTTCCCCTCCCCTGGGCTGGGCAGGTTCAGGCTAATCTGCGCCAGAACTTCACAGCAAACACTGATCTGTAATAAAACCACAATGTGTGTTCGGAAGAAGGGATCCCAGACACAGAAAATCCAGGCACACCTACACACTCACACACATACACACAGGTGCAAAACCTACAGCTCTGGGAGGGCAGACACCAGTAGTACTGAAAACACAGCTAAACATGGACCCATACACTGAGTCAAACACACAAGCATGGTTAGTTCTACACCACTCCTCCATGCCATAAACTTTGTCCTTCAAAACCCAAGTCTTCTCTGACAGTCCATCTTCCCTGTGCTCCCATAGCACTTTCTGCACAGTTCCATAACTGCATTTGCACTTGGTATTGTAATTATTTGCTGGCCAGTTTGTCTTCTAGAGTAATCTGAAGATTCCTTAAGGGAAGAAATCCTGTCGTATGCAAGTGTATATCCTCAGCATCTAGCATGCAGCCTGGTATTTAGTTAATAGGAATAGGTGAGGTGCTTAATAAATAACTGTTGAATTGATGAACAGAAGAATAAATGCATTCAGATAGTGAGACACCCATGCCTAGAATCCCTCAGAAGCACACAGAGCATAACCAGTGCATGCTACCCAGGCCTCTGGTCCCACCTTCTTGTCTGCTGGTCTCCTGACCCTACTGCCTCTTAGCTTCTTCAAAGTCCCTCCTTTCTTCTTCTTTTGCTCAGTGCGAGACCATGAATTTGAGTACCACCTGAGGGCTGGCAGGCGAGGTAAGGGTTAATGACACCTCATTAGTGCTTAATTGGAGGAAGGAAGCTGCCCTGGCACCAGACAGGTGGGCAGGCCTACCCCTTGCTGGAAACAGGCATCCCTAGTTCCAGCACCCTGTCGGGCATGTGGGTGATTTGGCCCTGGAGACCCTCATCTCAGCCCGGGGCACCTCCCCCCACCATTTGCTTTGCCAATTTAGTCTCTAGGCAGTACAGACCAGCCCTCCCCATCTGTCACCAAACATCCAGAGGGAGAGGCAGCCTTCTTATCCTTTCTCGTTTAGCTAGGCTGTGCCTCTTCCCACCCCTGGAGAGACCGGAGGCTGGGAGGAGAGGTGGGGTAAGGAACTGGACAACTGAGAGGTAGATTAGAGAGCCACTAAGGGATAGATTTGGGATACAGACAGGCAACAGAGCTGGGGATGTGGAGATGTCTGCCCAATTTGACCTTAAATGAAGAGAATGCAAATGAGATGCAGACGATATGCAGATGAAAGCGAGGAGCTCATAATTAACATTCCGGGTGCCTTCAGCTCCATACCCAGGACCCCAACGCTGTTGCCAATACTCCCCTCCTAACCTTCCTGGGTTAAGTGGCACTGCCCGTTACTTTGAGTGAGAAAAACGATCTCAAGAAAAATAAGAGCTTGGCTGGGCTAGGACTGCAGGACCTGGGAAACAGGGCTCCACCCTCGCCTCCCCGCCCCCATCCCAAGCACCACCCAAGCTGCCTTTGAAGCACAAGCAAAGACCACTCTCCAGGTTACGCTCGGACGCACCGTCGGTTGCTATGGGGACCCCCTCCACGTCCAGGCCTGAACCAATGGGCATCACCACTGATGACCTCATGCCCCAGGCCCCGGGATTCTATTGGTTATTTGGAAGCCAGAGTGCCCTTCTCCAACTGCGTCACTGCTGGGGATCCCCCGACGACCCCAGCTGGTGTGGCCGACTGAAAGAAGGACACGCTGGGAGCTCACAATTTGCTGTATGAATGAATAAGGAAAGGAAGGAAGGGATTAATGAAAGGGAAGAAGAAAAGAGGGTGGGGTCACATAAAAAGACAAAACTCCAGGATTCAGCCTCTAGGGAAAGACTTGCAACCCCAGAAAGTGCGGAGCAGGATCCAGGTCGGAGACTCGGGCTCTCAGGTTCTCGGGACAGCAAGACAGAGTGAAGCAAAGATGAGGGGAGTTTTTGCATCATTCCGAAAAAACTAGGGCAGGCCCAACAAATTGAGGGCCCCACCCTTGGCCATCTAGCGCCGCTGAGCTTTGGGGAGATCGGTGACTCCCCAACACCTGCAGGTCTCCCAGCCTTCTGGAACCGCGCCCTGGAACACGCCTCGAGGACTTCTCATGGGTAGGGCCCAGAGCCTTCAGCCCGTCTAGGTCCCATAAGCGGACTTGGCCCTCGCTGGAGACGCGCCCCAGGACTGAAACAGTTGTCCGCACAGGGCCCAGGCTGTAAGGAAAGTGAGCGTAGGGAGGGGCTGGCTTGAGGCCTGCGGCCGGCGGGCCTGAGTTTTCACCGCCCCCTCCCCCCGCCCCCAGGCCAAGTGCGTGGCTGCCCAGGTGTCCACCTTTAACACTTGCAGGGAGCTTAGGCGGCTGGCGAGGGTGTGTGTCTGTGTCAAGCGTGCGCGTCTGCCTGAGAGTTAGGGCGTGTGTCTGACTGCCGGGGAAAGCCGACTCGGCCCCGCGTCGCTTTCGCACATGCGTTATCAGCGGCGGATCCGCGCGCCGGCCACAGACTCGGGAGCGAGCGCGCCCGGCTTGGTCCGCGAAGAGAGGGTGTCTGGGGCCGCTGGGAGCAGGATGAGAGCCGCACGGTCCTCAGTGTCAGGCTAACCAGTCATCCCTGGTCTGCGCCGCCTCTGCTTTCACCGGAGAGGGGCGGAGGTAGCAGTACAGTCGGTTTCCAAGGCGACATATAGATACCCTCCTGGATGACAGTAGAGACTGAACTCGAACTCAGGACCAGAAGACCGAGCCCATAGCTCATGCTTCAGCTCAGACTTCACCCTCTCCACTCCAGCCCCTCGCCCCCGCTAAGGATCTTGTTTTGGGGTGATGGCCCTGACACGCAGGCACACGTACCTACAGACATGGCATTTTATGAAAGTGGCCTTGAATTGGGGGCGGGAGGGTCCACTCATGTATGCTCCGTCCGCGGCGCTGTCCTCCATCCCAGGCCTCAGCCAGAGCAATGGAACCAACCCAGAGGGACCGGGGTCCGACCCAGGTGTGCAAGGGGGTGGGGCAGCGGTTCGCAGTCTCCAGCACTTCGGTCTGGTCTGTCAGTCTCTGGACCCCCAGCACCCTCCGCGGCGCACCCCCCTCCCCGCGCATGTTCACACGCCGCCTCTAGCCGCCGCAGCCCCGCCGAGCTAATCAGCACAACATCCACCTATCGATCGTTGGCTGGGTGCCAGGCGGGCCGGCATTGTGCCAGTGCAGACTGTGTGGGGCACCGGGGCGGGTAGAGCATAGCTTCGGGGGAAGGGGCACCCCTTTCCTGGCTGCACCCAGGACACCGTTCAGAAAGAGGACCCCCGGTTAGTCTTGGGGTGGATCATAGCCTTGCCACCTCTGCCTGCCTGAGGTGGAAGAGACCGAGTGAGGCTGAGAGCAAAGGGGGCCCTCCCTCCTCGGCCCCACCTCTTCCTCCTTATAAAAGCGAAGAACAAAGAGGCCGCTGGGGAAGGAGGCTTTGATCTGACCCCACCTTCCCAGTTCTAGGCCAGGCACCGCCCAGACTGCCCTTGGGGAAGGGGAGGGACGTCCAGCTCTCTGGGACCCAGGCATTCTGAAACCCAGGTGCTGTCTTTCTACTACCCCTTGCTTTTGCCCCAATGCCCTGCTTGGTGCTACCACAGCTTCCGCAGTGCCCCAAGTGGGTGGGCTATCAGGAGCATCTGTCCCCTCCCCAGCACAGGAAGCCAGCTAGGGAGGTGGTAGAGGGTGCCAAGCTCCACAGCTGCTGCGGGCACCCACCCCACACTGCCCAGAGGGTGCCTACTGAGGCCTGGCATGGATGGTCTGGGCACAGCTGGCAGGGAGGTCAGGCCAAGCCAAGCTGAGAGCAGAGGCTGCAGGGAGTCCCCTCCGGTGTCAGGGAAGGAGCCAGAGGGCAGTAGGTTGGGGAAAGCAACAAAAAGATGGGTGGTTTATTGAAGGCTTGGTCCAGACACTTATAAAAATACAAATTGGCATGAAATTCGACCTCATGGCAAGTCCGTCTTCACAGAAGACAAGTGGGTGACCCCCTGGGGAGGAAAGGTGCTGCCCCAGGGAAGAGGCCCACAGGGCACTGGGCACAGATGGCAAGCCTGGGCTTCTTGCTTGACCTGGTCCAGCAATCACCTGTCCCCAGGTCTTCGGCCTTGGCCCCCAGCAGGCTCAAGGATCCTATCCCATCAAATCCCAGTCTTCCTGGGGGATGGGATGAGAATATCAAAGCATCTGACAGAGACCCTATGTTTGTCTTGCCTCTGTTCCAGGGTGCCCAGTGCTGTCTGCAGCTCCCCTGCAGCTCCTCTTCAGCCTGTGATGAGGAGGCTGGCACCTGGAAGGGTCACCCCAGACCCTCTGACCTCCCCCATCACTATTCCATCTTGTCTGTCTGGCTTGGCCCTCCCAGCTCAGGTAGGGGGCAGGGGCCCTCCTCCAGGGAGTCTTGGGGGGGCTCTGGTTCCTGGGGGTGGCAGGAAGGGTCCGCTTGGCTCAGAGAACTCTCAGGAGACGCAGAATTGGAAGCAGCAGCAGCAGCAAGAGACAGAGGGGGCTGGGAGCGGCCCCCCCTTGCCACCCTGACGTGCCACTCTCTCCAGGGCTCCCAACAGGATGGGCTGACTCAGGCTCTGTGAGGGGGAGGGGGTAGCACTGATGGGTCCTCCTGCTTCAGCAGCCTCCTTCCTGCTCTCCCCATTACCTGTTCACTCCCACCCCTTTCTAAGGTGTCTCCCGAACTGGCCAATCCCTTCCCATAATCCACCACCTCATCATCTCTAAGCCCCAACTTCCAAGTCTCCTCCCAGTTGCCAATAGAGACCACCAGTTCAGCTAAGGCCTTGGACAGCCTTGCCCCTGGAGATGCCATTCCCTTTGTGGAGGGGAGGCTCTCACAGGCTAAATGGGGGGAGAAGAGGTTCCTCAGAGTTTGATGCTCCCAGAGTCTTCCCACTCCTCCCCTCATTCCTGAGGGCCCCACACTAGCCAGAAGGGTTGCTCCCCTGCCCCAACCCACTCACTGTCCTCCTTGCAGCAGACAGACACCTGGAGCCTCAAGCACTGGCCAGGACTCTCCGGAGTTGGCACTGCTGGGTGGTGGGAAATTGGGAGGAAGAAGTTAGCACAGGCTAGTTTGCATGCCTCAGACTCCATTTCAAACCCTCCCAGCTTCTTTTCTCTCCAGTTCCCTGGAAAGCTTTTCCTTATTTTGGGGCCACATCTAGGTGCCAGGCCCCCATCTGTGACCCTACTCATGTCCTCTTTCCTGGCTCCTCTTCCTTTCCCCTCCTCTCTATTGGTTCACTTTAGATGTCCCCCTACTCGGTCCTAGACTCAGGCCCCCTGCCCACTCCCCCCTCCTAGGCCTAGCCTTCCTTCCCAGTCCTCTCATTCCCCTACCCCTCAGGATCTCTGCCTTGACTGCTGGCCATGGCAGGTAGCCCCATTCCCCTCCCCACCTTCCCCAGGAGGCAGCTAGTGTGCCCATCTTCACTCACAGATGTAGTAGTAGGTCTCTCCAGGCAAGAATTCGAAGCCAAGGGAGAAGGGCGTGAAGCGCTGAATCTTCTCTGAGAATCGAACAGGGCCAAAGGGAGCGAAAGGCAGGGAGCACTCCCAGCGCTTGAAGGCACCCGGCCCCTCAGCCCGGCAGGCCTCATAGCCTGGCCAGTCCACCATGTATAACGCAAATGTCTCAGGGCCCTCAGGGGGCCCTGGACCCTCATAGTGTGGGCAGAAGATGTCTAGGTAATCCTTGAGGCCCAGCTCCACCACGGCGTCTCCTCGAAGCAGCCTGCAGGCATAAGGTAGGTGAGGGCGGAGGGGCTCATGGCACGGCACACCTGGGGCACGAGGGTCAGAGATACCTCTTCCCAATGGTCCCCGCCAGCCAATCCCCCACCTGCTGGAGAGGGAGCAGCTTAGGAAGACCTGAGTTCTCCAGACTGACACCTCCTGAGAGACAGAGTGCAAGAAAAGGATGAGGTAACTGATTCCCAGGTTCAGAGAGGTTAAGGAACTGCAGTGCCTATAACCACATGGCCCAAATGTGAGAAGGCCACTCACCACACCCTAGCTTTTGGGTGGGAGCTGCCACCCACCTATCTAGCCCTAGTGCCCAAGACAGGGCCTGGTGTAGCACCTATGCTTTATAAATGTTAGGTGGATGGCTGCTGTGAAGAAGCTGGGGCACAGAGGCAAGGGGTACAGATCTGGGCCCACAGAGAAGTCACAGACTAGAGATGGAGACTGGGAACAATATCCTCATTAACAGATGTATAAAGAGGAAGGCTTGCCTTTTAAGACCTCAATTCAATGCTGAAAAAAATGCCATAGTAAAAAAAAAAAAAAAAAAAAAAGTGAGAGAGAGTGGATGGTGGGAACCTCCCTTTTTTTTTTTTTTTGGCCAGGACAATCAAGTGCCATACAAAGAGGGGAGCCCCCTCCACATATCTCCCAATCTTTGGCCTCCTCAGGACTCCCTTCCACCTGCCTGGGGGAGCCAGTACAGGTGGGAAAACCTGGGACATGCTGTCCCCCTCCAGCATCAAATAGAGCATGAACCACTTCCCCCCGCATCCCCACCATACACAGAGTCCGACTTGACTTATGAAAGGCCCCCAACTGTCTCTCAATGAGTGGTCTCAAGACCACCTGCATCTGGAGTTCTGATTAGAAATGCAGATTCCTGGGCTCAGCTCAGACCTACTGGAACACAAGCTGGGCCTTTGTACGTTTTGTTCCATGGCATCCCCAGTGCCTGGAAAAGTGTCTTGCACAAGGACAGCGCTCAATAAATATTTGTGGATTGAATGAATGAGCCAGAAACCTCAGGCTTAGGGGCTAGCAACCTGAATTTTTAACAAAACCTCCAAGTGATGCAGAGGCACTGGTCTAGAACAGAGAGTGAGGAATTCAGAGTTGGAGGACAACAATAGCTCTTTATCACACAGCATTGGTATTGTAATGACCTGTCCCAAAGCTTGCTGGCCCAGGGGTTCTTTGGGCTCCCAGAGGGCAGAGCCTAGGTCTTATCTCTAACCCCCAGCACCCTAGCACAGATCCTGGCACAGAGTACATGCTTAATAAATGTTAGTGAGTGAACAAACGGCATCACAGATTGTCTTAAGTGAAAATCAGAAAGAAAAACAGATGGAGAAAGCAGAGGGAGGCAGGGAGAATTGGGGAGGAGGATGGAAACAGGAAAAAATATCGACGTTCAAAGGCAGGCAGCTCAGGAGAGAGAAATAAATAATAGTTTATATCTGTGCAGCCTGCACTTCTTTCACACACATGACCTCAGTCCGCCTGACTTCCCGGCGTACTAGGCATTATTAGCCCATTTTACAGATGAGATAACTGAGGTTAGGGAGGTCAAACGACTTGCCTAAAGTTGATTCAGCTAGAAGGGCAGGGCCGAGACTGCACAGAAATAGGACTAATAATGACGAGATGAAAGCAGAGTTACAGAATGAGATCAGGAGAAAGAGTAGCACCAAAGGGAAGGCCAAGCGAGCAGGAGAGTAACCTTCTTTCACAAGAGTAAAGCCCCCCCCGCCGCAAGTCCCCCCGCCCCAGCTCGGGCCGTAGGGAGGCTGGGGATCACCAAGAGAGAAGCGAGGGGGGCGGGGCTCGGAGTGCAGGCCGAGGTCTCTCGGCTGCCGGCTCCGAAACCCCACCGATTGCCTTCGGGGCTGGGGTCCCCCTCTCGCCCCCCAACGCGTGCGGGCAGGGGTGGGGGACCCCGGGCACGCCTCGCCCCTCCCTCCTCCCCCGCCGGCTCAAACAAAGGAGCCCCGGCGCGCGGCCGGGTCCAGGCGGCGCCGCGCACAGTGCGAGTGTCGGGCGCGCGCCCGGCCCGGGAGCGCGCAGGCCCGGCTCGGAGCCCGCAGGTTTCAGCCCTGCTACCTGGGGTTACTGGAGTTCCAGTAGACCTCGTGGCGGAGGCCACAGCCCCCTCGCAGAGGGGAGCTGAGGAGCGCGGCCCAGAGGACAGTCCGCAGCAGGGGCTGCAGCCGCATCGCCCCTGGGGTCTGGTCTGCTCTGGCCCGGGCGGGCCCGTCCCGTCCCGCTTCGCAGTCGCGCCGAGAAAGGTACAAAGTGCGGGGGTGGGGGGGGACTTGCGGGAAGGGGGGTGGGGTGCTGAGACTCACAGGCCACGCCCCTGGATAACTTTCCACCAATGTGGGCGCGTCTCCGCCTCTTCATTCAAAGCCAACTCTTGTTAACCTTCTGTGCGCTGTAGCGCGCGCGCCAGCTTAGGCAAGCTCTTGCTGAGGCT
Source organism: Physeter macrocephalus (assembly GCF_002837175.3). Classification (NCBI taxonomy): domain Eukaryota; kingdom Metazoa; phylum Chordata; class Mammalia; order Artiodactyla; family Physeteridae; genus Physeter; species Physeter macrocephalus. The sequence continues at coordinate 16,830 of NW_021145466.1, forward strand.
AGACCGCGTTTCAAGGGGGTGGCGAGGAGGGACGTATTCCACTGTCTAGGAGTTGTTTTAGGGAGGTCGTGTTTTTCGTGTCTGTATTGGTACAGGGTAGAAAGCCTTATTAAATCTTTGGAAGATTTAAATGTGGGCCCACGCCTTTTGCCCAGAAAGAGGCAAGTGAGGCACGGGAGAGGATCCACGAAGTTGTCCAGCCATCTTAGGCACCATTGCTCCTTTTTCTTTGCCCATCTAGGGATATAGCGAAGGGAAGGGACAAATCGCCTCCTGGGACCACCCCCCACCCCCCCTTTACAGAACCTCAGATGGCGAGCTCGATGTCCACCTTGGGGTTGGCCCCTGTCCCTTTCCGCCCCACACCTTCGTTCTGGGCGAACGAAGGCCATAGTCTCAAAGACGAAGTAATGAGGTGGTTGCGGCCCATACAAAGCACTTCTGTTCCCGAACCCTCAGGTGGGGTGGGGGAGGGGAGAGGCAGGTGCGCGGCCTTGGAATCGTGGGAGCCGCCGCCGCGCCCCGCCCCGGCTCCTGGGCTCTGAGAACACCAGCCAGTTCCATTTTTCCCAGCCGCTGGTCAGAGGGTGGGGACAGCGAGTCCAACAGCTTGGCCGGTTTGTCGATGGTCGCCGCCAAGGGGTCGCGCAGCGTTGGGGGCGAGAACTTGGCTACTGGGGGTGGCAGAGGGCGTACAGCGCCCTTTGTGGTACTGGATTGTGCAGAAGGTCATCCCAGACTGGGCAGAAACAAGCCGCGAGCATCCCAGGGACACCCGCTGACCCAGCTTGGGGCTCTCGCCCTCCCTATCCCGTCTTCATCTGAGGCGCAGCGTCTCCTGGCGGCCAGATCTGGAATCGCGGCAGGGGAGACCCTGCTTCCCTAAGCAGGCAAACTTCGAGGCGCGCTCCCAAGACCTCACTTTTATTTCAGTTCTGCAGAGACAGGCTGTGCGCACCTCCCTCAGCTCCGTCCAGCTCCCAGACACTCCCCAACCCCAAGATGCCACTGCGTGGGCGGGTCCCCAGGGTGCTGCTCGACAGCAAGTGGAGGTGCCTGGTGTCAGTGTCTTAAGACTCCTGCTCCGTAGCGTCCAGGTTCCAGCTCCTTCAGTCACCACGGGGGACTCCAGGGGTCGGGTCTGCCTGTTGAAATCCTAAGTCCAGGTTGGAGGCAGCGGAACCTTAGGAGAGGTCAGAGGTAGAGCGAGGACACTGCTGGGGGCGGCGGTGCAGGCCTGGGGTGCGGGAGGCCGAGAAAAAAGGTCAGAGGTCCTCCCAGACCACTCGCCCCAGCAGCCCATCCTCAGCGCCCCTCCTCCCCTACCTGGTGGGTACCACTGGGGACGGGATTCCAGCTCCAGGGCCAGGCAGGTCAGCCGAAGGGCGCTGGCCCTGAGGGTCAGTAGGCAGTGGTTTTCTCGGGGGTGGGGGCTTGGTGGGCCCCTGAGACTGAGAGAGAGAAGGCAGGAGACCAGCTTGGGAGGGGGTATCATGTTGCCCACCTCCCACACACTGGTGCTGGGGAACACCAGCTTGAGGGGCGGCACCAGAGGACACCTTTGTCTGCAAACAAACCTGTCACCATTAAAGATGCCACTGGGGTATGTGCCCTTAGGCACAGGGGGCATCTTACTACCAGCACCACTGCCAAGGCTACCAGCACCACAGCCCTGGGTGGGGGGAGAGGCTGTGCCCTTCTCTCCCCCCACTGTTACCTTCGGGTACCTCACCACCGGGTCAGCGGGCAGAGGGCGGGTGGGGGGATTGGGTCGGTCAGCCATCTCAGCCTGAACAGAGAGAGGGGCAGTGACTATGAGAGCACAGCCAGGAGCAGTGGGCATGCAGTGGATCTCCCGAGGGGTTCAGGTCAACATGCAAAGTCAGCCAGGGGGCAGGAGAGAACGGGGGCATGCGCATGGGGCTTGAGTGCATGCCAGTAGATGCCTTAGGGGAGAAAGGTGTGGGTCACCTGGGGTGTCCCTGGCAGACTGCAGTCCCACCACTGACCACCAGATGGTGGTAGAAACCAAGGCAGGAGGCTCACCCTTTGCTACTTCTGGGGAGCGTCTGAAGGCTGAGGGGCACTCTGGTCCCCTAGTGAAAAGCGCCACTGGCAGGGAACAGGGAGGAGAACTGCAGTTGGGCACCAAGCCTCCCACCTGCCCTGGGCCAGGGTAGGGCCTGGCCCAGATTTACCTGGAGTCTCTTGGGCACAGGGTCAGGAGGCAGCGGCCTGGAGGGAGGGGCCGGGAAGCCAAGAGCACTAGCCTGCTGAAAGAGCAGGAGGAGCAGACAGGCAGAGTGGGCGGGGGAGAGGGAGCAGAGAGACAGATGTGGGCAGAGAGGTGTTAGTGCTCGGGGATGGGCAGCCAGGGCCCCGGGGGCAGTGGGGGCTGTGCATGCGGTTATTCAGTTTCACGCAGAGGGGGTGCCAAGTGGTGGAGTGGGCGTGCAGACCACCTCCACACACACACTTCTGTCATCAGATCCAGAGGGCTCAGGGCAGGGGCACTCACCAGCCCTTCTACACATGGTGACCAGGGCCACATCAGGTCCTGGCACACTTAAGGCCACTCTGAGCATCACCCCCTCATGCCCTCCAGGGGGCATCACTGCTGGGAGCACAGGTAGACCCACCTTTCAAAGCCACTGGCTAGGCCAGCTCTAAGAGCACAGCACTCCCTCCTCTAGGTGACTTCCCCTCCCCAGTCCAGGCTGGACTCTGCTTCTCAGCCTGCAGCCAGGGGACGGGAGGGGAGGGCTGGCCCTGACTCCTCTGACTGACTCTTGGGCAATGCAAGTCTTTCTCTGAGTCTAGAGCCTTCAATACCTGCCCCCCACAGGGCCCAAGCTGGATGCCTGGCTAGGACGGGGCCCTCTCTCCTCTGGCATGCAGACTTACCTTGGCACCTGGCATTAGCAGAGCCCTCTGCGGGGGTCCTGGGCGTTCGGGGGGAGTAGACTGGGCTGCCCTGAGCATGGAGAAAGGCAAGGAGAGAGAGCGCCCAGCCTCAGACCCTGTTCTCCACCCATTTGCAGCCTTTGAGTGGGCTTAACCCTTTGTGGCCCCTTGGAGCACGATGTAGGCCAAATCAGAAGTGGGAAGGGAAAGCTGATCAGCCTGAGGGAGGGCCCCACTTCAGCACTGGGGTTCCTGGAGAGAAATGATCCTAGCACCCCAGCTTCCCCACTTGGGTCTACATGTGAGGTGAAGGGTAATGGGGCACATGTTGGGAAGGGAGATGTGTGTGGGGTGTGGTCTGGGGGGCTTGGGTTCAGAATCAGGTGTCAGGGGCTGCCCAGGGGCGGGGGTGGGGCTCCAGAGCTGTTGTCCTTAACAGAGCTGTGGAGAAAGCTGGTAGCAGGGAGGCTGGTACCTGTATTGGCAGCTGGGTCCCTTAAGCTGGCAGAGTCGCTGGCGCAGGCGGGCACGGTGCCAGTAGCTGACACCAAGCAGCACCAGGACCAGCAACAACAGAAGGCTGAGGGGCAGCCCTGTGGTCAGGGAGCTGGTTGCTGTGGGTGAAGGCAGGTTTGAAGGTGGGCAGGGCTAAGAATTCTACACCCAGGAAGAGGTGGGGGGGTCAGGGAGTGAGGTCAGGTGATCAGAGAAGGTGAAGGGGTCAGGGGTCACAGAGAGTCAGGGAACCAGCAGCGAAGGGGTCAGAAAAAGAGGGGCAGTGAAGGATGCCCTCTCAGCTGCCCCTGTCCCCCACCTCATGCTACCTCTGATGCGGGTGGTGCAGTCTGGGGGCGCCCAACCCTCCTCACAGTGGCAGTGTCTGTTGCTGTTGCAGACCTAGGAGGTACAGGTTGAACAGTGAGGAGCTGTGCCCTCTGGGGCCGTGTTTCCCTGTCCCCAGCTTTTCAAGATCTCAGATGTCCAAAACTGGAAGGCGTGCTGAGAATGATAGTGTGGAGGGCGCCAGCGTTCTGGAGAGAGACTCTTTATCTGTGCCAGAGAAAATTAGATTGAACTCACATTGTGAGTGCCTTCTATCTGCCAGGCACTGTGCTAGAAGCTTTCATACTCATCTCATGTGCCCCCAGGAAGTGGGTACTATTATTATGCCCGTTAGTTAGAGGAGGAAACTGAGCTCAGAGAGGTTAATAACCTGCCCCGGATCTAACAGTTAAGATGTGGTAGAGCACGGATTAGAACCCAGGTGTGTCTGTTTCCAAAGCCCACCATTCTTTTCCTTCCCAGAGGCTCCCTGCTCCCCTTTCATCTCCCCCCATGCCAACTCACCCCATGCCCATGGCATTTGCTTCGACATCCCTGTGTTCCCAGGATCTCCACCGGTTGGCATTGACGGTCGATGCACACCTGCCCGATGGCGAGAGAAGAGCAAAGATCCCCTTCTCTAGGGCTTTACTGGCACTGGAAGGCCAACAAAGACGAAGCCCACCCCGTTTTTATAGATGGGGAAACCAAGGCTCAGAGGATGACGGGACTCTGCTCCATCTGAAGTGACAATCTGAACTCCCCTCAGAGTCTGCACCTTCTTCACCGGTGGCTAGTGAGGCCTGGGCGCTGCCTGCAGCAGTCCAGATATCCCTCCCCACCTGGTGCTGCCCACCTAGGCTGCTCACCAGGCCGGGGCCACAGGCTGTGCCAGGCAGAGTCAGCAGGGGCTGGGCCACATCGTTGCCCAGGTCCAGGTGTACCCAGCTGCAGTTCAATTTCAGCTGGGTCCCGTTGGCTTCCAGCATCTCCCAGTGAAGATCTCGGGTTGAGCCCAGCAGAGGCTGGGCCCTCCCTCCCTGGCACTGGAGCTGCCCACAAATGGCATCTCTGGGGTTAGAGAGGAGGTGTAGGGTAAGTGGGGCGGAGCCAAGACTCCCACAAACCCAGAGGAGGAGCCAGGTTCCCTCACTTACCTAGGGGCACAGGACACATAGCTGCCATCAGGGCTGCGCCCACAGCTGCCAAAGGCGTCCCCCCGAGTGTTGGCAGTAAGGAGGCAAAGTGGTGCGGCGGGCTGGGCCCCAGGCCCCCAGAGAGCCTGGCACTGCTGGGCGTAGGAGGTACAGCGTCCTTGCATGCACACAGCCTGTCCACCAGCACACGGCTCACCGTCCCCCAGGCTGACATCAGGGGGACACTGGGAGCTGTCTCCTGGGCAGAACTCGGGCAAGTCACAGTCACCTCTGGTAGAGCGGCACTGCCAGCCAGCCGGGCGCAGCTGTGGAGGGTGGGTAAGCATCAATGTGGGTGCTGGGCAAATCCAGCCAGGCCCTGGGAGTCAGAATGACCTCTTCCACACTGGCCCCTGGCAGGTGAGCTCTGGGCGGCCAGTCCAGTCTGTGCCCACCTGGCAATTTTGACAACAGAGTCCATCGGACGCACACTGTGCCCCTGGCCTCAGCTGGCAGGTGAAGTAATCACAGCAAGGATCAGTGCAGTCCTATGGGCAAGGGCACAGAGGGGCCAAGGGTCAGAGCAGGCTGGGCCTGAGAGCCTGCCCTAACCCCCTCCCAGAGCCTGAACCCAGAAGGATGCACACAGCAAATGAAGGCCAGAGCCCAACAATCTACGTGCAGTCCCCGCAGACAGGGAGGTGGGGAGAGGGGTTCCTGAGGATTGGAGACGGCTGATGAGCCAGGGTGAGGGCACAGAAGTGAGTGGGGCAAGGCTCTGGGTGAGGGGCTCACATCTGGGAAGCCACAGTCACACTGCTCGCCGGGCTCCACCAACATATTTCCGCAGACACTGGCCATCGAGGGCAGACTGGAGAGCCGTTCAAAGAGGCAGCTGCCCATTCCACCCAGGAGGGCTTTTTCCAGGGCCTGTCGGCTGCAGTTGCTGAAGTTCAGGCCTGGCAGGAAGCTGGCGATGGCGGCAAGGAAGGTTGGGGCTGCGGACGTCTCCCTGCCCCCTGCCCCCTGCCCCCTCCATCCTGCAGTTACTCACTCTGTCGAGGACTCCATGATGCAGCTCTTGGCCGGGGCTGGACCTGGACAGGGGCAGCTGTTCCCAGGTGAGTCATGGCCCAGGCCTAGGCTGTGGCCCAACTCGTGGGCTATTGAGGAGGCGACTCCCAGGATGCTTGTGGAGTGGTCCTGTCATTGGGGAGGGGATACCCCAGGTCCAGCACCAGCTTGACTCCTCCTCTTCTCTCCCATCTGACCTCTTGGGCACTGAGAAAGCACCGCCTCCCTCCTTAAGTGCTTCTAAAGTAGGAGGAGAGCCTGGGCCTGGGTGGCAGGAAACCTGGGTTCTAGCTCACCTCTGTTACCCCTCTCTAACTATATGGCCCTGGGAGAGCACCTTTGTTCTTTGGGCCTCAGCTACCTCCTCCTCCCCCAAGAAATGGGAAGAGCTCATAGGTGAAGACACTAATGAGCTGGCCACAGGCGAGGGTATCCTGACAGCAGAGGCCACGTCATGCACCCCGGCCCTCTATACCCTCAGCTTTGGGGTTGGTAACTTTGCTGGGGGTTTCAGTGAATACATGGTACCACATTTGGGAAGAGCTGAACGGGAATGGGGAGGAGACGTGGAAACAGCTCACCATGTTCACACCTCCTGAGAATTCAGGAGAACAGATGGAGTTCTGAATGGCCATGCCCACCATGGGCCCAGAGAATGACGTGGCACTGCGGGATTGAGGGGGCAAAGGTTAGGGCCCAAAGCCAAGGTGGCCAGAGCTTCAGGGCCTCAGGTAGGGAGTTGGGATGTGAAATTTGCCAGGCCGGGGCAGGGCCGGGGCAGAGCTAGGCACCGCTGGCTGAGCCTGGGGGGTCTTACGTCACCAGCTGGGCACTGTCATGGGGCAACCGAGGCAGCAGGTCTGTCCGGCGCCAGCGGAGGAAGCTGTCTAGTGTGAGACCTGGGTGCTGGCTTATCTCTATCAGGTCACGCTGAGTCCAGGCCTCCAGGCCCACTAGCGCCACCCGGACATTCAGAGGCCTGAAGAACTGAAAGAGAACTGGGGCTCAGGAGAGGGGTTCCCATGGTCAGGGGCCATAAGGATGCTGCTGGGTCCGATACTCACTGTGTCCAGGAGGAGGGCCACTTCCAGGGTGCGGTTCAGCAGGCTCTGGAAGTCCCGGTACCTCAGGACCTGTGGATCAAGAGAGGTGACCGTGAAAGGCAGCAGGGCAGGCAGAGGTCAGGGGAGGACTTGCAGGGGTCAGCAAGCTCACCTCGGAATGGTCAGCCACAATCACCAGCTCAACAATCTTGGTCTCTGTCACCACGTCCCGCCTCCACTGTGGACAAGAGGAAGGCGCATCAGGCACACCCACCACTCACCGCCAGCAGCCGCGCAGGGCTGACCAGCCTGTGTCCACAACCACTCTGTGTGGTCAAACGAGAGTGAAGAGCCCATTTTACAGAGAACCACTGAGAACCTGAGAGGCCAGGGACTTGCCCAAGATAGACAAAGAATAGGTTTAGAAGCTGGGAGTAGAGCCCTGCTTTTCTGGCTTCAAATTCAGTGCTTTTTCCAAATTAAAAAAAAATAATAATAGCCAACACCATCAAATACTTAACGTATGCCAGGCAGAGTTCTAAGCATTTACATATATATATGTATTTATATAGATTTATTTAATCTTCACAGTACTCCTATAAGCTAAGTAGTTTTATTATCCCCATTGAATAAATTAGGAAATTGGCTTCTTATTGGTTTCTGGTCAGTAACTATGTATTTGCTATATCCAAGTGAGAGCTCTCTGCATTTGGATCATAAGACAGATGAGGAGTCTGAGTCAAGTGCCTGCATCCAAATCCTGGATATACCATTTATTAGTTGAATGGCCTTGGCCAAGTCACTTAACCTCTCCGAGCCAGTTTTCTCACTAAAATAGAGCTACGGATAGCACCTCTACCTCCCAGGGTTGCTGGGATCAGTAGAGGAGATAATGTTCACAAAGTGCCTGGTACTGGGAAATTGCTCCATTAGCAGGAGCAGTTGTTACTGTGAACAAATAGCTCTGAGGGCCCGGGGGCCAGCCCTGGGGACAACAGAAGCCCAGCCCTCCTGCCATTCATCCTCACCTGGAGAAGGTGACGCTGTCCCAGGGGGTGCTCTGGTGGAGCCTGAGTGGGCACAGATGCAGGCCAGCTCAGGGCACAAGTGTGGCCTGGCAGGAGGAGGTCTTGGAGCCGGGAGATAACAGGGGGACCCTGAAGGTCCCCAGGCCCCAGCTCCAGGGAGTAGCTTCTCTCTGGGGACAGGATCACCAAGCCCCTATGCAAAGATGCAGGAAGTCAGAAAACTTTTCAGCTCCATGCCTCGTTTACACTCACTCTCTCCACCTTCACGGAATCCACCCCTTGTACCTGAGCCCAGAGCAGGTGCAGACAGAGACCCAGGAGTTGGCGTGGCCCTGCACTCTTCCCTGGTAGCAGCAGTTCTCCTACAGCAGAGAAACATGAGTGCCAACTTGAAGGCCAGGCCAAGGTTTGAGCCCAGGAGGCTAGCCTGTGGGTGAGGATAGGCAGTGTCCTCCCATTCTCCAGAGATGGCACCTTCCAGTTGCCCCTTTCCTTCTTCCCTCGGGCCAGAAACAGGGCACAAGATGACCTGACTCACCAGAGTGTGTCCCTCACTGACCAACCGGGTGCCATCAGGCTGGTACCACACCAGGGTTGGGCGGCCTGAGACTAGCTCCCTGTGGAATGAAGAAGAAGGAGGGCAGTGCTCCCAGGGTGGTGCAGTGACAGCCTGAGACCTGGAGGTGGTAGAGGGGTGGCGGGGGGCTGGGCAATCCCCGCAAGCTTCCCGCTTCCCCTGGAGACAGCAGAGTATGGTGGTTGGGCCACAATCTCTGTCAGGCTATCTGGGTTCCAATCTAGTTTTCACCACCCACTAGCTGTGTGACCTTGGGAGAGTTATTTAACCTCTCTGTGCCTTGACTTCTTCATATATGAGGCCAATAATAATACATAATAGTATCTACCTTATAGAGTTGTTATGAGGATTTAATGAGTTCAAGCTCTTAGTACCTGGTACATCGTAGATGCTATATAAGTTGTTAGCCATGTTATTGTTAATGTTACCACTATCATTATTACCTATTCTGTAGCAGCTCCAGGATATGACTCTCACCATCCAATTCCAATTTGATCCGCAAAGCCTCAGGCAGACTGGTCTGTGGGCACCAGAGGGCATGTCACCTCCCTGGCCCTGTCTGAAACTCCTATCTTCTCTAACCAGAAAACCTCAGGCCCTTAGGAGAGCACCAATGATTAGATCATTGGTGGGGGGATCCTGAGGGAGGGGCCAGGAAGCCCTGCCTGGCCTGGGGTATTGTTCTGGGGGGTTGTGTGGGGAGGTCAAGGAAGGTATCCGAGCCGCCCCTTCTCGGCTTCCTGCCCAGAGAGGAAGCATCATGGAGGACCCAGTGCAGGCCCCAGCCCTTCCTCTGACTCAGCTTTAGAATTGGGAGGGGAGGGTGTTTGGTGAGGCCCTGACCCCCTCCAAGTCTCCCCACTGAAAAAGCTGACAACATGAGACCAAGAAAGCAAGTTTGGCCTCAGAATTTCCCAGTGGAGATGGAAGGGTTGTGTGGGGCTGAGGCAGATAGATGTGTGTGCAGAGGGGAGAGCGAGATAAGTGAAGCCAGGTGCTGGGGTGCGGAGGGAGAGGCAGCCAGACCTGGGATGGCCATGCTACAGTGAGGTCCATTCACCCACTCCTCAGCCAGTCTTTGCCTGGAGACACCTGATTATTCAGGGTGGTGGGTGGTGCGGGTGTATTTCTTTATTCGAGGGGAGAGAGAGGCTCACCTGAAGTACCTCTGCTAGGCTGAGCGTGAGGTTGTCCTGAAGGATCTGGGGCTCCGAAGACCCATTCAGGGCCCTCTCTGGCCTTGCCTGCTTCTCCTCAGTGCCACCTGCAGGGTTCCCAGGACACCCCAAGAGAGTGCTGAGAGAATCAGCACCACGGCTGGGGATGGCTGGTGCCCTCTGACCCACCTGGCTCCCAGCACATCAAGGCCCTTCTTTGCTTGAAGGACCCTTGCATTGCATGCTGGGACTTGAAGAATACTAGAGGGAGGGGGCGGGGGCTTCTCTCCAATTTTTCCCTTTCATCCCACCAACCCATCCACAAGTCCCCAAAGAAAGAAGTTCAGTTTGCCCAGTCTGTGGCCCCCCCTGTCCCCCTCAGACCAATGCCAGGTTCTCACAGGGACCCTCCCCCTGTTCCTACCCCCTCCCAACTACCTCCCCCCCAGGAACGCCCCCTCTCAGGACTGGGCGAAGACTTGTGGCCCGGTGCCCACTCACCCTCCCTTTCCTCACATCAGAGATGCCGGGAACGCCCATTTCTGGGTGAGCATTGCAAACACCCCCTCCCTAAATACCCCTCATGCCCAGTTAGGCACACCCGCTCCCCACAGCCTCCGCTTCCTCCCGGAGTCCGCCCCCCATCCCCACAATGGTCCTCTCTCCTCCGGACACTCCACCCCCCGCCTGCCCTCTCGGCCCCCAGACCAAGACAGCAGCGGGAAGTGAAAGTTCCAAGGAGGAGTTGGTGTCCCAGCCTCTTTCCTGGCCAATTCTCCCCACTCCTGGCTCCTCCCGGGCCCCCTCCCGTTCAGCCAGCTTTCTGGTGGCATCAGCACCAGGGTGAGGGGTGCCTGGCCGCTCAGGTCTGGGATGGGGGCCAGGAAGTATCCTCTTCGCCAAACCCTAGGAGACGTGCCTACTCGGCGCCCTGGCACCGGGTGGAACGGTCAGCTAGGCCCCAGAGGAGCGAAGACATCAGTCCTGGGGAGCAGAGACCCTCTACCGCGATCCTGAGGGGGCGCTGGGCCAGGCCCTGCGGTGCCTGGTCCCGGAGCCTGAAAGTGTCCGCGGGGACTGCGCAGAGGATGACAGAGTAGGGGGCGCCGGCATCCCTCCTCTTTCCCTCCCCACTCCATCGCCCAGTCTCTGGGCCCTCGGCCCAGGACAGCCGACCAGCGCGGGCTGCACTCTGGTTGGGGTATCTCAGGGTCTCCGGCCGACCCCAGGACCCCAGTGCTTCCCGCCTTCCCTGCGCGTCCTCCCAGTCCGCCCCCCCGGCCCACTGCTGGCAGGGTACTCACCTATATCTGGGAGCGGCCGGGAGGGCAGAGGGCTGCCGGCCCCCAGGAGCCCCAGGGCCCAGAGCAGCGCCAGCCGCATGGCAGCGGCGCCCGGGGTCGGGCGAGGGCAGCAGGTGCTGGGCGGAGTGCCGAGGAGCCGCGGCTGCCGGGTCTGCTTCGCTCACCTAGCGGCTCGGCGCAGCCACCAGGCCCCGCCCCTCCCCCTCCCACCCCCCCCAGAACCAGGCTCCGCCCTCGGAAGGCCCCGCCCCCACAGCGCGCCGGGTCCCAAAGAGGCGTGGACCTAGCCCATGACTGCGACTCCCGCACGGCCAGCGCTGATCTGCACAGCGGCTTCCCGGCTACTGTGCGAAATAGGAGCCGAGGCCCGGTCCGACCGCCTTGGGAGTCGCGCCTCCACCCGGCCCTGGGTCCCGACGCCTTCCTAGCAGCTTCACTGCCCTCTGGCCTCAAGTCAGCCGCCGCGCTCTGTCGTATCAGGCGGGCCAGTTCTCCCGATTTCCCGGCTCACCCTCCCGTACCGGACCCCTGCGAAGCGCGGGCAGCAGGCGTCTACAAAGCATTTTATTAAACAGGAAGGAGCGGGTGGGAGAGCCAGCAGGACGCCCCTTCACTCCGCGTAGGTAGCATCGTCGTTGCTGTCGCTGTAGGCGGAGGAGGAGAGCTCCTCGCGGGGTGTGCAGACCGGGCACCGCTGCCGCATGTCGTTCCAGCACGACCGGCAGTACACCGCCTCGCAATCCGGCGTAGGGCACACGTAGGACTCGGGCGTCTCGGGTGCCTGGCACACCACGCATCGCCTGCGCAGCCAGGGGCGCAAGAGGGGCAGGCAGCGGCGGTGCAGGATGTCCGCCAGGTGGCGGCGCTGTTGGGAGGCAAGGGGGGTTTAGAGCCTGTTAGCGCTTCTTGTCTCAAGTCTCAAGGCCTGACTATGCCCACATGTTGGAGGAAGCTGGATTGGGCAAAGAAGACCCCTGGAGGGCGAGGGTGCTATGCAAGTGGGTCCTAGAGAGCCTCCCTCACTCCGTGATGGAGAGTGGGAGGATGAAGCCTCGATTCTCTCCCAGCCAGTAACAGCAACTACCATCATCACGTTACCATAAATCGCCTTATTTGATTCTCACCGTGGGGCTGAGAAGTGAGTAGGGCAGATAAGACTATCACTATTGTGTTCCCCCTCACTTTACAGATGAGAAAGATGAATCTCATAAATGTTAAGTGACTTTCCCAAAGGCACAGACTGAACAATCAAACCTGCCTGGACGCAGGTACCCTGATTCCAAATCACAAGCCTGGCTCATTATGCTCCCTCCCTCTCCCACCCTCTCTCCGCACAATTGCCAGGAATTCTCAGGCCACCTTACCAGATGCTCTTTGCTCAAGAAACTCCCGGGGGGGACTTCCCTGGTGGTCCAGTGGTTAAGACTCCGCGCCTCTGACACAGGGGGCCCAGGTTTGATCTCTTGTCAGGGAACTAGATCCCACATGCCACAACTAAGAGCCTGCGTGCCGCAACTAAAAGATCCCGCATGCCGCAAAGAAAATCCCGCAGGCAGCAATGGAGATTCTGCGTGCCGCAACTAAGACCCGGCGCAGCCAAATAAATAAATAAATATTTAAAAAAAAGGAACTCCAGGGGTTGGGACTTCCCTGGTGGTCCAGTGGCTAAGACTCCGTGCTCCCAACGCAGGGGGCCCAGGTTCAATCCCTGGTCAGGGAATTAGATCCCAAATGCCTCAACTAAAGATCCTGCATGCTGCAACGAAGATCCTGTGTGCCTCAACTAAGACCCGGCGCAGCCAAATAAATAAATAAACCTTTTTAAAAAAAGAAAGAAAGAAACTCCAGGGGCTCCACTGCCTGCCAAACAAAGGCAGAACTCCTGGGCTTGGCCTTCTGAGCCTTCCACAGTCTGGTCTCTTTCTAGCCTCTGCTCCAACTTATCCCTCCCTGAACTTTGCATCTTCTGTGCCAGTTTCTCCTTAGACTAGCTCTGGCACTTGGCATTCCCTTTGTACTCTGAGTCTTTGCACATTCTGTTCCCTTAGCTTGGAATGAATGCCCTTCACATTTCCATCTACCCATCAAAATCCAGTTAACTCCATGATCTGGTCATGGAATCATAGTATGTTCATTTTCAGTGAGTTTCTTAGGAGGCTGGATCAAGATGGTGGAATAGAAGGACATGGAGCTCACCTCCTCCTGTAGTATGTTCATTTTTTTCATCAGACATTCATTCAGCCTCTACTGTGTGTCATGGGAGTTGGGGGATCTAGGCACTGGAGGAAAAAGTTAAGCAAACACAGTCTCTCACTTTTTTTTTTTTTTTTTTTTTTTTGCGTTACACGGGCCTCTCACTGTGTGGCCTCTCCCGTTGTGGAGCACAGGCTGTGGCTGCGGACGCGCAGGCTCAGCGGCCATGGCTCACGGGCCCAGCCGCGCCACGGCATGTGGGATCTTCCCGGACTGGGGCACGAACCCGTATCCCCTGCATCGGCAGGCGGACTCTCAACCACTGCGCCACCAGGGAAGCCCCAGTCTCTCACTTTCATGAGCTTTGTTAGGGCTGATTAAATAAGAGTGACTGCCACTGGCTTTTTAAATACTATTGGGCACTGTACCAAGAAACTGTAAGTAAATTAACTCAATTCAAACAATAACCATGTAAGGCAGATATTGTTGTTATCATCTCTTTTTCAGGCAAGAAAACTGATGCTTGGAGAGATGATCACTTGCCTAGGATCACACAGTGACAACTAACACGCGTATAGAACTTGCTATGTGCCTGCACCGTGACAGTGAAACTCATTTAATCCTTACTACAACTAGATGGAGTAATTAACTCCATTTTACAGAAGGGAAAAACCAAGACTCAGCATTTAAGTGTGTTCAAGATCACACAATTGTCATAGTAATAAGGAGAGGAGCCAGGATTCAAACCCAGGCTCTCTGGCACCAGAGCCCCACACCTGACCACCACTCTATTACTGATCTCTAGTGAGCAGGCCTTACAGATCTGTCCAAACTCCCCATTCTTCAGAGGAAAAACTGAGGTCCAGTGAAGACCATGGCCAAGGTCACACAGCTTAATGAGGGAGTGTGGACTGGAGCCTGGTTCTTCTGACGGTGTGCTCTTTCTGTACACCGCATGGCCCCTTCATGAAGCCTTCCTGACCCCCAGCCCACCTGCTTCCCCTCATCCACCAATCTCCCACCCCACCCACCTATGGAACTGCACTGAGGTTCTGGTCTGAAGCCCTCTCAGAAGAACTTGTGGCTTTGCCTTGGGTCCCTCGTTTCTGATGAACCCTCTTGCTCTCCTTTGACCTGATGGTATCAAATCTGATTCCCCTTTTCTGCCTGCTTCCCAATGGTCCACTTAGGATCTCACGCTGGGCTGAATCCTGGGGCACAGAGATGGACACAGCCTTGACCTCCAGGAGCTGAATGACCAGGGCCCTTGGCATGCATCCCATCAGAACTCACTGAGCATCAGTAGACCTGGGGCCTTGGTGGGGGCTGGGTGGACTGAGGGGAGATGCCCCTCCCCCTCAGTTCTCAGACCCAGCCAGGGGCACAGGCCTGGACTTACGGAAGCCCTCTGCTCTCGCGCCCGCCTCACGATGGTGGCCCTCCTCAGTTGGGTGAAGGCTGCTCTCTTCCTCAGGAGCTCGTTGTAGAGGAAAAGGATCCGCTTCTTCTCACGCTGGGGCCAGGGAGACAGTACAGAGGAGGAAGACATTCCCCAAAGATGGGGCTTGTGGCGGAGCTGGGCTCAGGCTTGTGTGTGGGTGCATGCAGGGGTGGAGAGGGCGGGGCGAGGCGCACCTTGGGGAAGTAGAAGGCTACGATGACCCTCCGGAGCCGGTAGCCGAAAGCTTGGAGCAGGCAGAGACACACTAGCAGGCTGCTTGGTAGTGCAGCCCTCAAATAGGCCCTGGTACTCAGGGGCACGGGCTGGGGCAGGCAGGCTGGCAGAGGAGGCAGGCCTGTCAGGGGTCTGGCCAGGACCGGCCGCGGCTCTGGGTTGAATTCCCCATGCCAGTGGGGTGTGGGTTAAATCTCTGATTACCCTGTTCTCCTCCTGCCTGCCCCTCACCCTGCAGAGCTGTGTTGTCGGTATTATAGCCACTAGGCCCATGAAGCTATTTGCTCAACTTGGCACAGATGTAGAAATTTTCCATCACGGCAGAAAGTTCTGTTGAACAGCACTGCTCCAGAGGGCTGGGACCATCTGGCCCCAAAGC
Organism: Physeter macrocephalus; assembly: GCF_002837175.3. Taxonomy (NCBI): domain Eukaryota; kingdom Metazoa; phylum Chordata; class Mammalia; order Artiodactyla; family Physeteridae; genus Physeter; species Physeter macrocephalus. The sequence goes on from NW_021145466.1 coordinate 32,122, forward strand.
CCCAGGCCTCAGACTCCTCTGACCCAAGTCTGTCATCCTCCAACTCTTCAAGCCTGACCTGATGTTCCCTAGTTTAATTTCTCCAATGCAAGCACGCCAACCCCCATCTCGCCACAGCCAAGGCCCAGTCCCCCAACTCTTTGTCTTGGAGAGACCCTGGCCCTCCCAGCCCTCAATTCCTCTGATCCAAACTTTCAGCATCACTCACGCATGTTGTTGGATTCCACCACCGTCTCCGAGGAGGTGTTCAGGGCCCCGATGGTATTCCGAAGAAGCCGGGCAAGCATGGAGTCTCCCCCGACTTTCACCTCCAGTTTATGACTGCCTGAAGCCAGGATAGGGGACGCGGTGTGTGTGGGGCGGGGAGTCAGGAAAGAGTTGGGGTTAAGGGGATGGGGCAGGTTGGGGACTGGACGTAGGGGAGAGGTCAAGGCATACAAATACTTCTCAGCTGCACGGGACTTTCCATCCCGTCACTGACTACTAACTCCTCCTTTTGGTAGTTATAAAGGGGGGTGGAAACAGAGGCCCCCAGTGATAGCTGTCAGGTTGCAGGGCTGATATTTGACCCTAAGGAGGACAGGGAGGGGCCGAGATGCAGAAGGAGGTGACGAAACTGGAAGAATTGGGGAGGGGTGGCTGCACAAGGGTGGGAGTTCTCCAGGGGGGTGTCTCTTGGGCCTGGAGCCTGGAGTCGGGACTGGGCTCACTGCGGAAGGAGTACTGCACGAAGGAGTGGTGGCGGATGGTGTCGAAGATGGAGTAGAGAGCCCAGTCCAGGCCACACAGCAGTAGTAGCAGCAGCACCACGGGCAGTGTCTCCATGAGCTCCCTTACCTGCCCAGGGAGCAGGAGGGGCAGAACAGGGCAGCGCCTTTGGCCCTGGCATGGAGTCCCCTGTGACGCCTTTGCCCTCCCCCCATGCAGATCCCCGCCTCTAGTAGGATCCAGGGACCTGCCCTCCGTGCCATCCTCACCACATTTCTCATTTCTGAGGCCTGGATAGCGGGGTCCCAGGGGAAGATGACGGTTTTCTTCTCAGCTCTGCGGAGCGGCAGCAGAGTCTGCTTGCCCTGGAAAAAAGGTCCACACGGTGAGAGCGCTGGGCGCCCTCTCCCTTTCCCCTCTGCCCTCCTGGAGCGTGAAGCCACACAGGGCGCAGCGCAGGGCACCCTTGGGCGGGGCTGCGCCCACTCACCAGCTTCTTCCTGCGTTCATCGATCTGACAGAAGTAGGTGCTGATGTAGATGTTGTCGAAGCGGATGTCCCCGTTATAGCTGTCCATATAGGAGAAGCACCTGTGGACAAGGGTGTCTCCATTGCCTCCAGGTTCACCCACCCCCGACCATGGGCTTCCCTGGCGCACAGTGTCAGCTGGCCACCCAGCATGCACTGAGCACCATCTGCGTCCTAGGAGAAGAAGGCTCTGCCCTGCTCTCCAGCGGTCCACGGTCCAGTGAAAGACATGCACAGACACACTGATGAGACATAACAGAGGTGAGGAGGGGAGGGAGCGTCGTGTAAGTGCATGCGTGTGCCTGGGAGGTAGGGGAAGGTTTCCCAGGCATGAAACTTTCAGGATGAATATCAAGCAGAAGAAACAGCAGGAGCAAAGGAATGGAGACAAGGAAACCCCTCGAGGCTGCAGAAACCACCTGATCCATTGACTCCCACGTTCACCTCTCAAGTCCCTGCCTCTTGGCCGAGCCCTCAAAACATCTCCCGGAGGTCACTTCAAGCAAAACTCGTCTCAAGCATCATTTCCCTTCTCCTCTGACACACCCTTGAGTACGGCGATGTTTTCCGTGTGTGCGTGTGTGTGCCCGTGCAAATGTAATTCTCCTCTGTGTATCTCCCAAAGTCCCACATAGTGATTCAGTTTCCTGAGGAAAAAATGTTAATTGTTGGAAATGTGTTTAAAACTGTATAAGTACATTAAGTAAGCTCTGTAAACTGTGAAACATAAGTTCCAATGCTGTTGGTTCTGGGACCCTGTAAAAATCCACATCTTTGCCTTTAGAAGTAACTATAAATGCAAAGAAAGACTGTGGGCGCCCCCTTGTGGAGAGACCTAGCGCTGTTGGGCCTGGGCCTCCTGAGTCTGGTCTCCACCCCTCAGCCAGCTCAGCCCCTTCAGTGAGTGACCTCACCCAGGTTGAAAACCTGGAAGTGGCTTTTGACTCTGTGCCTCCTTCCTTCCCTCCCCAAGCTGGCTCTGAGACCTGCTGCACCTTCCCTCTACCTCCCTCCATCTCAGGCCAACTTCCTGCCACACCCCACTCCACTCAGGCTCTCTAATCTCTGACCCACCTTGGCCTCCCTGCCTCCAGGCTGTTCCAGTCCACCCTGCAACCTTGCAACTGGGGGGCAGTTCAGGGCCCTCCTGCAGGGATTTCCAGACTGTTCTGGCCCTGCCCAATTCAGCCCAGTCCTCAACCCCAGCCTCTGCCTTCCACATCCCACAAATGCCAGATTCCTGGTCCAAGAGAACACCTTTCCTCTTCTTGACCGTAGCTCCCCATCTGCAGCCTTTTGACTCCCAGTTATGGCCCTTGCAGGGGCCCCTCCTCAGCTCCCATACCAGTCCCGAGAGCCAGTCCATAGTACAGCCCTTGAACCATCTCTGTTTTGTGGATGCCTCGCCTGCCTCCCCTAGACCCTGAGCTTCTTGAAGGCAGGAAGATGGCTCATTGATCTTTGTCCTCCCACAGGGCCCTGGGCACACACATAACCACTCACCTGCAGTCACTCTAAGCCCCACAAACGGGGGCAGACAGAGCAGGCGCCCCTGTGGCCGCCCTTGCCCAGTCCCTGCCCCTCTCAGGCACTTGGGGGTGGAGACAGGAAATAGAGGGTCCAGAGGTCAGCAGGGAAGCCGAGTGAGGCTCAGGGCAGCCCAGCTGGACGCCAGGCTGGGTGGGGTTGAGAACTTCGGTCCAAATGGAGGGAAAGTAGCAGCCAACGCAGCAGGCAGGAGAAAATGAAAGCAGAGTTGGACGATAAAAATGGCACAAAGTCAGAGCCAAGGGGAATATGAAGGGCAAGAAAAAAAAATCAAAAGTCAAAGCTAAAAGTGGAAAAAAAAAAAAAAAGTCAGCGTTGGGATAAAGGCCGGAAGGAGGTAGATAAATGAAGACGGTCGCCCTTTTAAGGTGGTGGGAACACGGGTAACGTTTCTTCTGACAAAATGTCCACGTTTCCTTTACCTTTGGCTAAACAGCGATCCCAGCTTTATAAAAAGGCAAAGTTAAAGGCACAGGAACGTTCACATTCAGAGTCGGAGGAGGGCCCTGCAGCTCCGTTCTTAGGGCCTCCCTCAGGGCAGGACTCCAAACCAGAGCGGAGGAAGGGGCATCTGGGTGGAGGTTCAGGACTCACGCGTGGAGGACGAGCAGGAAGGTGCAGGAGAACAGCGCGTGCAGCAGCCCCAGGACCCACTCGAGCTGGGCTTCCTGGCGTCTCACGTAGTCCCGCACCTCGGTGCTCACGTGTTCCCAGCTCACGTTGAGGCCCAGCACGCCAGCCCGCTTCTCTTCCTGGTGGACGGCCCGGGTGCCGACTCAGAGGCCCAGACCCAGCCTCCCAGCCTCTCTGTGGCTTCTCTCCCCTGATGCCCCACTCCTGTCGCCGGCTCTTCCCAGGACCTTTAGGAGTTGCCGCTGCCCTCTGTTCGTGGCCCTCCTTGACACAGTCTTGCACCTGTACGAGCTGACACCTCCTCACACCTGGCCGACCACCCACCCAGAGTCAGGCCCCTGCATGCCGCGGGCTCGGCACCCTCCCTCACAGCCAGCCGCCTCCCTCCCGTGCCCTTCTCCCATTCTCTATCTCCCCCCTCCCTCACATTGCCCCTCTCCTACCTTGAGGTTAATAGTGGCTGAAAATTCCCCCTCCAGGCTGTGAATAGACTGGTTAAGGGAGTCATAGGTCTGCCCAAAGTTGCCTTCCACCGGGATGCGACTACGGCACCAAACTTCCATCACTGGCGGACAGGGGGGCCAGGTTAGGGGCCTCCCTGGGCCTGGCCTCCAGTCCTCCCTTCCCGTGATTCTCTTCATGGTGCTCTTTTGTCTCTCTGCCCATGACTTACTTTCTTTCTTTCTTTCTTTCTTTTTTTTTTTTCCTGCGCTCTGTGGCTTGTGGAATCTTAGTTCTCCGACCAGGGATCGAACCTGGGTCCTCGTCGGTGGGAGTGCGGAGCCCTAACCACTGAAAGTCCCTGCCCATGACTTTCTACCGCCCTGGGTCTTTCCCCTCTTCACTCTCCTTGAATTCTTTCCCCCATTTTTTTCACCTGTCTATAACCATACCAAACACTAATTATGATAGCCAATACTTAATAGAGCGATTCCTCTGTGGGCCAGCTCTGTTACCTGCTTTACATGTATTATCCCCTTAAATCCTCAAAACCCCCTAATGGCATGAGTACTATCATGCCCACCTTTCAGATGAAGAGACGAAGCTGAGAGCCTGGCTGTAAACTCACCTGAGTCAGAAAACTGGTCAGTTGGAAGGGCTGGACCCTGAGGATGCTGTGTCCTCAGAGCCGAAAGCCTCCCCTCCTGAAGGCCTTCCTGCCCTACACCTACCCAGTGGTCCCCAAGGACTCAGATCTCTAGCCCTGGTGCTCCCCACCCTCCTGCCACTATGCTGACCCTTGACAATGCCACAGAAGAACTTGAACTTCATGGGCAGGCAGAGCAGGTGGTTGAGCAGTGGGACCCAGATGCGTCGAATGCACTCTCTGTGCTTTTGGTCAAACCAGCGGCGGCAGGTTATCATGGCCTTGTTCACCACATCTGCGGGAAGGGGCAATGGGGGTCTGAGGTCCCCACACCCTGACCCGGCAGCCCTCCCCGCCCTTCCCCGCCCAGGGATCCCCCTCACGGGAGCAACGCAGCTTGGTCTTCAGCTCATACATCTTCTGTGTAGAGAGGCGGTGTCTGAAGGCTGAGGCGCGGAGGGTCTCTCTGCCTGGGGCTGTCTCCTCCGAGCCCTCGGCATCCTCGGGCGCGTATCCACTCTCACTGTTCACCTGGGCATCCAGTTCCTCAAAGGAGTTGGTGATGTTCTGAGTCTTGGCTTTCAATGACTCTTTGCTGCTCTGGGGTCGGAGGGAGGAAAGGGGTCAGGCATGCGAGCTTAGAGCTTCTGCTGCCGGACAGCCTGTTCTTCCCCTGTTAGCCAAGCTCTGGGCTCTTACCTCGAGCCTATAGGGAGCCTAGGCCCAGAGATGGCCTCTCGCCTCAAACAGTCCACTGTTCGGAGTGCTTGGGAGCCCTCTCTCCTCCCCAGGTGCCTCTGCTCCGCTTACGTCCCAGGCTCCCAGCTCCTCCCGAGGCCTCCCATCCCAGGTCCTCCTTAGTCAAGGAAGGGTTCCCCGGGTCCTTGGACTTCACCCCTCATCACTAACCTCTCAGGCGACTGTGCCATCTCAGTGTCCCCGACTCCCAAGCCCCTCAGCCCTTCTCTCCCCAACTCCTCAACTTTCCAATTCGTCTAATCTCCAGTACCCAATTCCCTCATCCCCTGATCCTCAAAGTATCCAAACTCCCCAAGGCCAGGGCCCCCAGTTTCCTGACATTCTAGCTCATCTGCGCAGAGTACCACCTACTCAGGTGTTTGGAAGTGTGTGTGTGTGGTGTGTCCCGGTGGCTGGGGGCGGGGGCTCTCCTGGCATTGAGTGTCCAGGGACCGGGGCACATCCTGCAATGTTTGGGAACAGTTCTGCCAAAAAATGCCAGTACCGCCCCCATTGGGAAACTGTAAGTCCAGGATCCCAGCTCAGGTCATCTAGGCCCTGCGGGGAGAGGGACCCCTAGGCCCTGCCTGTGTAGGGTCCTGACCAGCAGGTCCTTGAACACTGCCCGCAGGGGGGCTGTGGAGACACGCCAGGCCGAGCGGGTGTTGTTGATCTGCAGCTCCACAGTGCAGCCGAGCGATGCTATCACCTCATTGAGGTTGTGCCGCAGGTTGGCCACTGGTCCTGGGGGAAGATGCCCTGGTAGATTATCTCCCTCTAGAGCCAATTAACTTTCTTCAGCCCATCCCCAGCTCCTGCTCTGCGGGCAGTGACCACCTTCTAGAACTGTACACTGATGGGGCTCAGAAGCTGGTGAGAGGTCATCTCATTCAACCCCTGATTTTTTTCTCTGTGTAAACTAAGGTGGCCCAGAGATGTGGAGGAGCTCTCTCAGGGACACACAGCAAGTAGGAACAGCTGGGATTAGACCCCCCACTCTTTCTCCTTCACCAGCCCTGGCTCTCAATGGATGGCCCACCCAGGGTCACTGCTTCAGTGTCACTAACTGGTACCCAGGGGCACACACTCACCCTCATAGATGGCAGCCAAGGCGTATCCCAGCACAAAGAGCCGGCCCTCCTTGCCCAGCATCTTGGGTACTAGCAGGAGGCTGGCGCAGCGGATGTGAGGGGAGGTCCCCCAGCCTATGGCCCCCAAGCCTGTCAGGAGAGCCCAGGAGGTGGCGAGGCAGTCAGGACACTAAACCACCAGGTTTAGCAGAGCACGCACCCCACCCCCCGCCACCCCAACTCCCTTCTAGAACCATCACCGTACTGCCCTTGTCCCATTTACACTGACTCTGATAGGCCTTCTAGGCCACTCATGCATTCATTCATTGGAGAGCCATTTACAGAGTTCGACTGTGTGGCAGCCTGTGGAAGGGCTTGGAGAGATGGCTAGAGATTGAAAAGCCACGGTTGGTGATTGACTTGGTGCGTGTATGAGTGTGTGGGTTTGTGTTAGGGAAGGGGGCCAACACTTCCCTTTTCCAGGCTGGATTCACAGTAACCCTAGGTACTGAGGGAGCAGAGAGAGCAAGAGAAAAATTCTGGAAACAGGCACTCGTGCTCAGAGCAGTCAGAAGAGAGGTCACAGCCACCTCAATATTCCCCGTGCTCTGACACCTACAGCACTCACCATCTCGGTCCCTAATTTTAGCCCTTAATCGTGTACCTCCCGGTATGTTTTAGCAGTTTCACATGTGTCTCCCTGTGGTCTCTGCAGGGAGACAGTGAGCTCCTTGAAGCTCATAATCCAGGGAGAGAGACAGACGGGTAAACAAATGACTGCAACACCAAGTGCTAAGTGCACAGGGAGGTGCTTATAAAGAGCTGTGGGAGCCAAGGAGGGAACGGGTATTTCTGCGGGGGCGGGTGGGGCTGGGAAGGCTGGACAAAGGAGGTGATGTGTCAGCTGGGCCTGGAAGATGAGTAAGTGTTGTTAGGCATTCTAGGCCAAAGGAACAGCATAAACTGGTCAGGGAACCTAGAAGATTTCCTGTGTGGATAGAGTGTTCTCCCAAGGATCGCCAAAGCAAATCCCAAGTCCTGACTCTTCCCTCCATCTGCACTGCCCTCGTAGGGCCCCCAGCGTCTCTCACTGGGACTAACTAGTCCCCTACTTCCTCTTTTGCTAACCTAAACTTCAATTTTCACAAGGCAGCCAGAGGGATCCTGTAAAAATGTAAATCCGATCATGTCCCTTTTCCGCTTGAAACCATGCAATGACTTTCCATCTCACTTGGGAACAAATCCAGACTCTCCTAACACGGTCTACCGACTCTCGTGATCTGGCCCCTGCCTACCTTCTGAAGTGATCTCATGCTACTCAGCCCTTCGCCCACCATGTCCGCCCACGCTGGCCTATTGCTGTTCCTAGAACTTGCCAAGCTCATTCCTCCTCTCAGGTCTTTGCCCTCACTGTTCGCCCTGCCAGGAGCACTCGTCCTCCTAGTCTTCACCTGGCCGGCTCCACCAGCCTTTTGGCCTTTTGGCCAAGACTCAAGCTGAGGACGATAGTGGACAAATAGTTGTCCTACATTCTGAGGATGATTGCTGACCAAGCGTTGCTCTACATTCTCAAGGGAGCTCCATGGAGCTTACTGATCCCAGTCTGGCCTTTACCAAAAGAGCAAAACTGGTTTTTCACGCCTCTACCCCAACCAGTCTATACAAAAACAAGACCAGATATCTGAGTTTTCTGGACATAGAGAGAAGTGGTTAGAGTAGGCAGACATGGGAGGAGAGTCTGAGGAGAGGATGGGTGTTCACTTCCTCATGCCCAGTGACAGACTCCAAGAGAACCCTTCTGAAGCTGGTGCTGCAAGAAGGGGAACCCGGCTCATCCCTCCCAGCTGGATGCCCGCTGAGCTGCAGAGCCTGGCAGGGCCACCCCAGGGCTGTCACCGGAGCACAGAGAGGGAGGAGAGTTCACGGACGTGCTCAGCAGGGCCTCCCGGGAGTGTCAGGGAAACATGAACATGGAGAGTGGTACTTGCTTCTCATCATGACAGGGGAGAGGGCAGTTGCAAGGGGCTCTGCTTTCCCAGTTTGGCAGGGCAAGGATGTGTGCATTTCCTCTGGGAAAAGCAGATGTGTGGAGGGCAGCAGGCCTCAAGCCATCCCTCTGGGATGGGGACCCTCTGCCTGCTTGGGTGGAGGCATCCAAAAGTAAGAGGCTGCAGGTGGCCTGTAGGAGCTACAGGGAGCTTCATTCGAAGTCAGTCAAAGAGAACTCTGCCCTCAGCAGGAAACTGGGCACTGTGCGGTCCACACAGAGCCTCCAGCGGGACCATGAATGGGCCCCCTGAGACAGCCAGGATGTGAGCACTCGCCGCACAGAGGCGGTGGAATTCAAACAGTATCGATGACTTCAGACTTTTGTCCCTTTTCCTCTAATTCTTCTAATCCCCTTTCTGACATCAGAAGAGCCAGAAGGGGAAGGAAGTGGAGAAAAACAGTGAGTGAGCAGGCCATGCCCCCTTCTCCACCGCGGGACCTCACGCCAGCGATCAGGCCTGAGCTGCGGGGCAAGGGGGCAGTAAGGAGGGAAGATGTTTGAGAATGGACGTGAGATTGAAATCTTGACGTAGACTGGATTGGACCTCTTAAACCCTAAAAACAGTCACAATTACTGAAGCAGGACTAGGTCTTCTAGATTAAAATCACCAGAAAGCTAAGGGTCTGTGTGAGAGGTCATCAGTGGGAGAAAGGTTGGAATACAGTGGTCAGGGAAAAAGTAGTTTCCTGTTGGGATCCCATAGAGGTAGATCATTCAGTGAACCGTCCGAGCCCCTTGCCTGGGACAGTGTTAGGAAGGGACACGTGCTGTCGCTCTGACCAAAGATGTGTGGGGGAAGTTGGCTGGGGGGTTCCGGGAAGTTTTCTTTGTTCTTATAAGAGACATGAGGAAGGAATATTCTGCTCTTTGACACTCCTGTATGAGGATGTGATGCCTGGATTTGCTGCAGCCGTTTCATGACCCGAAGAGGAATGATCTATAGACCAAAGATGGCAGAGAAAAAAGTCAAAAGGAAGCTGGGTCTTGGTGGGTTTACTGAGCTGCTGAATCATCCAAACTCCAAAACCACTCTACCTTGAAACTTGTTATATGAGATGATAAACTCCCTCTATGGTTAAACCACTTTTAGGTGGGTTTTCTGTTCTTGCGGTCCAACACCTCCTGATACGAGGTCTCCATTCAAATGTCACCTTCTCTGAGAAGCCTTCCCTGACTATTCACGTTAGCTTCCAATCCCTTTCTATCACATCCCCCTGGTTTACTTTTTTCATACCGCTTGTCACCATCAGAAATGCTCTTGTTTATTTCTTGTTCATGTGTTGTCTAACTCTCCCCACTAGAATGTAAACTTGAAAGAGAACGTAAACTCTGAAAGAGCTGGTTGTGTGGGTGTGGGGTTGGGGAGGGGGGAAGTAGTTGAAGGGAATTAAGAGGTACAAAATTCCAGCTGTGTAATAAATAAGTCACAGGGGTATAATATATAGCATAAAGAATTTGGTCAATATCCCTATTGACCAAAATATGGCCAATATTTTATAATAACTTTAAATGGAGTATAATCTATAAAGATATTGAATCAATATGCTGTACACCTGAAACTAATGTAACATTGTAAATTAACTGTACTTCAATTAAAATAAGAACATGGCCAATAATGTTGTAGTAACTTTGTACGAGGACAGATGGTTCCTAGACTTATCGTGGTGATCATTTCATAATGTCTGCAAATGTCAAATCACTGTGTAGTACACCTGAAACTAACATAATATTGTACATCAACTATATGTCAATTAGAAAAAAAAGAAATCATCATAAAAAAAGAAATCATTAGATTTATATTGTAGCTGTCACTGCACATGTATATATACAAGTATGCACTATATATTACAATATATGTATGTGTATGTAATATGTGTTATATATATTATAAGCTCTAAGAGTGTAAAAATTTTTTTTAAAAAGTGCTGGGTACTTGTCAACCTTGTCCACTGCTGAATCCTTAGCAAGTGCTCAGTTAGTGCTAAATGAATGAATGAGTGAATGAATTGAATTTATCAGGAGCAGCAGGAAACAAGACCAGAGAGGTCAGGAGAGATGGGGATTATGAATGGTCGTGGGGTTTGGACCATATCATGGGAGTAATAGGGAGTCCCTCAGATTGGGGAGACTCTAGTGGGCAAGGACTGTGTCTTCTTCTGTAGCCTGGGGGCCTCTTCCCTCCTCTCAAAGGCCAAGACAAGGCTGAGGCTACAAGGGACACTTGGGAACAGAAGGAACAAGTGCAGACTCCTTCCTGGGCACCCAGGCCTGGGCTGTGTCCCTGTCCTTAGCCCGACACTAACCCACCAAGCTGTACAACGTCACCATCTTCTGATCTTCATAGATGTTCATAGGGTTCACCAGGAGCTGAAAGAGACCTAAGGATACAGGGTCAAGCCAAAGGTCAAAAGATGGGCGCCACCCCTGACGTCTGCTCTGTACTCACCTATGGCCAGGAGCCCCCCGGTGCCTGCCCCCAGCAGGAAAGCACTGACCGGAAACTCGCCCCGTTGGCGCCACAGGAATCGGCTACAGGAGACGGGCAGCCCCCAGCTCAGGAACCTCTGCACCGCTGAAGGGTCGAAGAGTTTAGCCCAGCAAGGCCAACATACTACTCTTCCGGCTGGGGTGTGGTTCATTAGGATTAGGGGCTTGCAGTGGGGTAAAGGCTGGGGGAATCTGGATGAGGGTGGCAGGAATTTGGGGGATCCTGAAGGAGGATGAGGGACGCTGGGGAAGTGGGGCAGACATGAGCGAGAGAAGAAGACAGGGCTAGGCCGGAGGAGGGCACTGGATGAGGGGGTGGAGGCTGAGGGATCCCAAAGTGGGGGAAGGGGCTGGGGTCCTGGAGGAGAGATTGGGTGAGAGGAGTGGGGGCTGGGAGTCGCTGGGAGTCACTGGGAAGGGTCGGGGTCTCTGGTGACTGACTCACTGGTGTGGGGTAGTTTCTTTTTTTTGCCCTTTTGCTCCATTCTTATGAGGTCTGATGGCCATAAGTGTGCTCTGGATGAACCCTCTCTCATCCCAGAAGTCTCCTCGAAGATGTCCTTGGACGAGAGGTTCTGCTTCTGTCTCCACCGTGTCACCCACAGCCTGTCTGGTGTCTGTGTCCTTTAATCCTTCTGCTGTGAAATGTGGAGATTACAGACCTACCTATCCCTTTGCAACTGGATAAAGAATTCCAAGATACAGCAAAAGCCCTCCGGAACCTTAGAATTCGGTGAGAAATTCTAGGGCCTTTCAGAGCCACAGAACCTGGTGGGCATCTCCTGGAGACAGGGAAACGTTTAGTCTCCGCAGCCATGCCCAAAGTCATGAAGGATGCTGTGCACCCCTTGGGGGCAGAGGAGCCGAGCATGGCGCGGGCCGTGGTCCGCAGCACGGGGGGCTTTATCCTGGGCTTGTCCTTGGCCACAGCCTATGGGCTCATGGAGCTGCTGGTGGAAGGGCACAGCCCCTGGGGCTGCCTGGTGGGCACCCTCACTTTGGCCGCTTTCCTTAGTCTGGGCATGGGATTCTCCAGCCAGGTCCGAGTCACCGTCCTCCTGTTGCTGCCCCAGGCCTTCTCCAGTGAGCTTGGCACCCAGTGGAAGGGGTGGGCCCTGGGGCAGGGGCTGGGGCAGGAGGGATCTTGAGGGAGAGGGCGGTTGAGGGAAATACTCTCAAGGCTTCTATAAGGCACTTGTACGGTATATGCCGCCATGTGCCAGGCTGGGGCCCTGGTTCTGAGGGAGCTCTCTCCCCAGAGCAGGGCCGGACACTGCTATTGGTGGCTGCCTTTGGGTTGGTACTGCAAGGGCCTTGTGCCAACACCCTGCGCAACTTCACCCGAGCCAGCGAGGCTGTGGCCTGTGGGGCAGAACTGGCCCTGAACCAGACCGCCGAAGTGCTGGAGAGGGCCAGGCAGCCCCTCGTCAGTAAGGCCGCCCGTCTCCACGGACCCCCAAGTTTCCCCTCATCCTGCACATTCTACAGTCCTCTGGCTTCATTCCTCTCCATTGGTCCTGGGCCCTAACCTCAAAGCACCCTGTTAGACCCCTGACCCTCGCTCTCTGGCCTGCTCCACTGCCAGCTGAACTATTTCCCAGACCCAAGCATCCAGGCTGCCCATTTCCCGAGTGGCAGGCCCCCTCCACTCCCTACTCCAGGGCAATGGTGAGAACCAGCCCCCAGAGGAGGAGATCCGACAGTACCCCTGCCCCCGCCTCTCAGGTGCCCTGAACAAGATTAAAGCCATTGCCCAGAAGGCCAAGGAGGTGGCTGACCGGGTCCGAAAGTTCTTCCGGTCAATCATGGATGGCGTGAAGCACATAGGTCAGTACATTAGCATGTCTGTTTTTTTTTGGGGGGGGGGATCAAAATTCACCCAGTCTCTGCACCCTCACCCCCCGTCCAGGACTTTTTGGGCACCGCCTGGGTGTTGACTAGTTCCCACTGGATATAGCACAGCCAGGCCCCTGACCATGAGCCTCTCCATCTCTGGGTGCTGTCCTGGTATTCCCCACCCACCCCCCGAGAAGGTGCTGCAGGACTCCTGGGTGCCAGCCCCGCAGCCATCCCCAGCCAGGGCCCTGCGGAACGTGTGGTATTGGCTCCTTCACATTGGCGACGTGTGCAACGCGGAGCTGGGCAACCCTTACTTGAAGTGTGCTCGGGTCTTCGATGACGCCAAGGACAGCTGCATGCAGGTCATACCACAAGCCTACCACCTGTGTTATGTGCTCATGCCCTTCAAGCTGATGCTCTGTGGACTTGCCAGTGGTGAGAGAGCCAGGGGCTCGCTGGCAGGATTGGGGGCCCGGCAAATGTAGGGGTCAGGTGGGAGGGTGGGCCCAGGGGCCCAATGGGGTGCAATAAATACGGGACCAATAAGGATGATGCACCCTTTGTGGCATTGGGGAGGCAGATAGGGAGGAACCAATGTGGAGGATGGGGTAATAAGGAGAAGCCAAAATGTTTTGAGGGCTTCCCTGGTGGCGCAGTGGTTGAGAGTCCGCCTGCCGATGCAGGGGACGCGGGTTCGTGCCCCGGTCCGGGAGGATCCCACGTGCCGCGGAGCGGCTGGGCCCGTGAGCCATGGCCACTGAGCTGAGCCTGCGCGTCCGGAGCCTGTGCTCCGCGACGGGAGAGGCCACAACAGTGAGAGGCCCGCGTACCGCAAAAAAAACCAACCAAACAAAAATGTTTTGAGCCAGGGTGGAGGCTAGCAGGAAAAGTGAAAAGTCAGGGGGCCCTGTGAGAGCAAGGTCCCTGGAGGTGGGAGAGGCAGCCTGTGTCTCTCTGCCCCTGCTGACACTCGGTCTCGGCTCTCAGTGGTCCAGGTTTTCTGCATCATCCCCGGGTACATCCAAACCTTCCTGCGCGAGAGCATCGTCACCCGTGAGTGATCCCCTCATGGCCCTCCTGCATGCGGTGCTCCTGAGAGGCCTCCCTCCCTCATCCCAGGATGTGCCAGGCCAGGAGTGCTCCCAGACCATGAATGAAAATGCAGGAAAGGACGTCAAGAGGTTACCCAGGCCAGTGTCCATGCCGTACAGATTAGGAAATTGGGGCCCAGGGAAGAGGAGGTGCTTCCTCAAAGCCTGACTTGAGAGCAGGAGCTGGGGAGAGAAGCAGGGTCCCCTGCCCCCGCAGCAGGTCATTGAGATGTTCATTGTGGAGACGTAAGGCTGGTGCTAAGCACGCAGCGGCAGTGGCACAGACTGTGGAGACTTTGTCCCCTCCTCAGTCCACTGTAGGTCCCAACACTGGGGGTTCCCGGCTGGCCTGTGAGCCGTGGGACCCCTGGGCTGACCAGGCCCCTCCTGAGTGCAGCCCCACTCCGTCCTAACTCTCCTTGCGTGCCTCTCCCCTCGACCCGCGGACCTCAGCCGTGAGGAGGCTGATTAACCAGGTGCGTCAGGAGTTTGAGTTCAACATGACAGCCACCCACCACTTCTCTGTGGATCTCAATGCCTCTCGGAGCCTGTCCCAGGTAGCTCTGGACCTCCACGAAGTCGTCAGCATGAAGCTGTACCGCGTCCGAGAGGCCTTGGCTCTGATGGGCTACACCACGCCTCTGCTGCTCATGCTTCTCTGCCTCCAGTGAGGGGATGGAGGACGGGTGTGAGGGCGGAGAGCTAGGGTTGCCGGGGGGGCCAGCCCATGCCCATGGCATCCTGGGAGGCTGGAGTTTGGAGGCAGGGGTGGGGGTGGGGGAGGGTGCCCTGCCCTGGGGGGGTCTGGTCGGGGGGTGCTGAGGGGCCTCACGTGTGCCCCACCAGAGCCCTGTGTTACCGGTACCGCTACCTGAACTGGGACGATTTCGACAACTTCTACATCACCAGCCGATTCCTGCGCATGGATGCCGTCCGCTCCCTGGCCGGACTGCCCACGGTGCTGCCGCTTAGTGCCCCTGAGGCCAGACACTACATCCAGCCGGGTGAGGGCCCTGAGGACCCGGAGACAGGGACCCTTAAGGGAGGCCAGGGATTCCCCCCAACCCTACCGCCCTGCCCAGAAGTGCCGTGCACAGGCCGGGCTCAGGGCGGGACAAGAGGTAGGGGAGACAGGCCAGAGCTGAAGGAAATTTCCAACTGGGGGGAGACACGACCCTGTCTTTGGGGAGCCCTCAGTCTGAAAGGGGAAAGTAGGGTCCCTCAGAGCACGCAGACAGAGAGAGAAGGGGAAGATGATGCTTCTGGGAGCGCCCTGGACGTCGGGACAGAGGGAAGGATGGGTGGGGAGTGGATACAGAGCAAGGGAAGTGAAGTTGGGTAGGCTTTCGGTGGGGGGCAGGGTGGCGAGCAGGAAGTGTGCCTGTGCTGATATGGAGGTGATGCAGCTGGGCAGGGGTGGGCAGTGCTGTCTGTGAAGTGGGGGGCCAGGTAAGGGTATCAAGGATGCCTCAGGAGGGAGGATTCCTAGAGACTGGAAATAGGCCACCAGGCCCAGGTGGAGATACTAGGCCTGCACCTCTAGCCACGGAGCCCCTGCCAACCAAGAGTGCTTCCCACCTTTGCCCAGGGGTCCTCACAGCTTCAGCATCTTCCAGATGAGCAGAGAGGCTCCAGCTTGATCAGGGGCAGGAGCCGCCTCCAGGAGGGAGATCTCTGTAGGAGCTGGGTTCTGGTGGGTGGGAAAATTGGGAAGCATCCTCCTGACCAGCTCTCCCCTACCCAGGCTCCATCTTCTTGTCCCAGTGGGAGCAGATTTTTTACATCCTGGCAACCTTCCACCTTATCCGGCACCTCCTCCTCGTTTTCTTCCTGGTCTTCTTGGACTATGCCATCTTCTGGGTCCTGGACCTGGCCCGGTACCAGCTGCAGGGGGAGATCGTGGCCCGCAGTGAGCGCCTGAACCTCTTTAGCTTCCTCAGTCCTGGGGGATTGATTGCCTGAATGTCCCCATGTCACTCATACTTACCAGCCCCTGACATTGCCACTCCTCCAGCTCTATCCTCTGCCTGGTAACCCCTGTGCCCAGTTCAAGATTATACCATAACAGAATAGCTAAAAACACAAGCTCTAAAGTCAGACCGGCCTGGGTTCAAATCTCAGTAGTGTCCTTTACCAGATGGTGACCTTGAGCAACCTTGCTGAACCTGCCAGACCTTCAGTTTCCTCATCTGAACCATGGCACTATCATGGTAGCAACCTCTCTGGGTGGCTCTAAGGAGTAAATGAGACCACATGTGCTAAGTGGCTGGTGGACCTTTGATTGAGTGTGTGCCACAAACCACAGAATAGAATTAATCTAATCCTGTATACCAGAGGCCCAACAGAAAAAGTTAAAAAAAAAATACCCAGAACATGGGACTTCCTGGTGGCACAGTGGTTGAGAGTCCGCCTGCCAATGCAGGGGACATGAGTTCGAGCCCTGGTCCGGGAAGATCCATATGCCGTGGAGCAACTAAACCTGTGCGCCACAACTACTGAGCCCGTGTGTCACAACTACTGAAGCCCGCGCGCCTAGAGCCCGTGCTCCACAACAAAGAGAAGCCACTGCAATGAGAAGCCCATGCACCGCAATGAAGAGTAGCCCCCGCTCGCCGCAACTAGAGAAAGCCCTGCACGCAGCAACGAAGACCCATTGCAGCCAAAAAACAAAAAAACAAAAAAACCCAAAACAATCCATAAAACACTTAGTTCAGTACCTGCTACACAGTCAATGCTGAGCAAATGCTTCATTTCTTTCTTTTTTTTTTTTTTTTTTTTT
>NW_021145466.1:48744-100000 GCF_002837175.3 Physeter macrocephalus
CCACGGCATGTGGGATCTTCCCGGACCGGGGCACGAACCCATGTCCCCTGCATCGGCAGGCGGACTCTCAACCACTGCGCCACCAGGGAAGCCCCGCTTCATTTCTTTTTAATTTTAATTTTAATTTTATTGAAGTATAGTTGACTTACAATGTTGTGTTAATTTCTGCTGTACAGAAAAGTGGTTCAGTTATACATAATATATATATTCTTTTTCCTATTCTTTTCCATTATGGTTTATCCTGGGATATTGAATATTGTTATTGAATATAGTTCCCAGTGCTATACAGTAGGACCTTGTTTATCCATTCTATATATAATAGTTTGCATCTGCTAATCCCAAACTCCCAATCCTTTCCTCCCCCAGGCAAATGCTTTAAATTAAATGCTTCTGGGTGGTCATGGAGTCAGGGGATGGACTCACTGACCATTAAGGTCATTTCAAATCTGGTAGCCTGGGAAGGCAGACCAGGCACCAGTGCCAGCCAGCTCTGGACCATGGAGCCAGTCCCAGGTGCCAAGGGCTGATGTTCGGCCCCAGGGCACCATGAGGGTGCCTAGGGCGTCCAAGGCCCCTGGCTGAGGGCCTGGGGGCCATCTCTATGCCCTGCACAGTCCACTCTCCACCCTCCAGAAAGTATGGCCTTTCCGGCATGGTGGAGTGGGCAGCTGCCAAGAGCATCCCTCACACAGTGTCTTGGTGCCAGGCCCTGTGCTAATATCCATAACTGTGGAAGGCACTGGCTCTACTGGGAAGATTTACCGTGACCTGGTGTCAGCATTTGATGTCCTGCAGCAAGGCAACATCACCATCTTGTCCCAGCGCTGCCTCCTGCGTCCCTCGGAGCCCAACACCACTGGTTACAGAGTCATCGGTATCCACACCCCTGAGGGCACTGGGGGAATAGACACCACTCAGGGAAGGAGGCGCAGACCGCTGAGGGTGAGCGTGGCTGACACCTCGCGCCCTCCGGCAGTGGCTTACTGTGTCTGCTGTGCCCCCAGGTGTCATGTATGGCCTGTGCTTCTTCGTCACTTTGTTTGGCAGCTATGTCAGTCGCCTGCGGCGGGTCATCTGTGCCTCCTACTACCCATCCCGGGAGCAGGTGAGGAGTCCGCGGCCAGTTCCTGCCCCCCTCCCCAGGCTGCTAAGCTCATGGCTGTCTGTCTTGGTTTGGGGGAGTTAAGAGGCCTTCAGCAGCCCAGCTCTCTCTCCTCTGGTTGAACCCCAAAGCAAATGATCTGGACTGCAGATGGCAGAAATGGTGCCTCTTGGGGCAGAGCTTTCTGAGACAAAGCTTGCCTCCAAAGTTTTGTTAAAACCCTGGGGGGACAGGAGCCATGTTAACCTGTTGAGGTGTGAATGGAAACTCACCATTTGTTTACTCATTTATGACTCGCTCACTGAGCATCTACTGTATGCCAGTTACCGTGCTGGCCTCCAGGATGCCAAGGTGAACCAGACACAGTCTTGAGGCAGGCAGGACAGGCTTTTAACCAGATGTTACAATGAGAAAAGTGTTTTTTTTAAGGAATGAATAAATTGCTCTGGAAACCCAGAGGAGGGAATGGGTGAATCCACCTAGGGAAGTCCCAAAGTCTTCCCCCAGGGAGGGGCATTGAGCCAAGCCTAGAGGGATTCATAGGAGTTGGACAGAAGGCAAAGGTAGGGAGTGAGATGGGAGCAGAGGGCATTCCAAGTAGAAGAAACAGGATCAAGGGGACCCCATCCTTGACCTCCCCTCCAGCAGGAGAGGATCTCCTACCTCTACAATGCACTTCTGAGCCGCCGAACCAAGCTTTTGGCTGCCCTGCACCGATCAGTGAGGAGACGGGCAGCTGACCAGGGCCACATGAGTGTCCTCCAGGTGCTGGCCAGGCGGTGAGCCCACTGTCCTTTCTTATATGAAGTGGGGTGAGAGGGGGTAGAAAAAGAGCCAGAGGTCCGAATGGATCACTGTCCTTCCTAGGTGTCCAGAGGTTTGTTTGAAGAGGGTGCTCATTCCATGGCATTCATGCATGAATGGATTGGGGATGAGAATTCTTAGGGGTGGGGAGTGAAAAGAGGAGGAGGACAGGAAGCAGAGATGTTGTTGCTATAGTCAGAGGGATGGAGGTTAGCCTGCAGGAAGCGCTACCGTTGGTTTGGAGGGTGGTGCTAGAGAAGACAAAGGTTAGTTACGCTGGCTGGGCTGGCCTGCTTTTTCTAAAAAATTAATTAATTTTAAAATTGAAATATAGTTTATTTACAATGTTGTGTTAATTTCTTCTGTATAGCAAAGTGATTCAGCCACACACACACATAAACTCTTTTTTTATATATATTCTTTTCCTTTATGGTTTATCACAGGATATTGAATATAGTTCCCTGTGCTAAACAGTAGGACCTTGTTGTTTATCCATTCTATATATAATAGTTTGCATCTGCTAACCCCAAACTCCCACTCCATTCCCTCCCTCACCCCCCTCCCCTTTGGCAACCACATGTCTGTGAATCTGTTTCTGTTTCATAAAAGTTCATTTGTGTCATATTTTAGATATCATGTATAACCATATCTCATAGTATTTCTCTTTCTGACTTACTTCACTTAGTATGATAATATCTAGGTCCATCCATGTTGCTGCAAATGGCATTATTTCATTCTTTTTTTTATGGCTGAGTAGTATTCCGTTGTAGATATGTACCACATCTTCCTTATCCATTCATCTGTCCTTGGACATTTAGGTTGTTTCCATGTCTTGGCTATTGTGACTAGTGCTGCTATGAACATAGAGGTGTTTGTATCTTTTTAATTAATTTATTTATTTTTGGCTCCGTTGGGTCTTCATTGCTGCACACGGGCTTTCTCTAGTTGCAGTGAGTGGGGGCTACTCTTTGCTGCAGGGTGCGAGCTTCTCATTGCGGTGGCTTCTCTTGTTGTGGAGCAGGGGCTCTAGGCGCACAGGCTTCAGTAGTTGTGGCACGCAGGCTCAGTAGTTGTGGCTCGCGGGCTCTAGAGCACAGTCTCAGTAGTTGTGACACACCAGCTTAGTTGCTCCATGGCATGTGGGATCTTCCCAGACCAGGGCTCGAACACGTGTCCCCTGCATTGGCGGGCAGATTCTTAACCACTGCACCACCAGGCAAGTCCCAGGGGTGTATGTACCTTTCTGAATTACATTTTTGTCTGGATATATTGGGCTGGCCTGCTTAGTGTCTGGGACCCCTCTCCTCAGGTGCTCCTGCCTGGCTCCGTTTATCAGCCACTCTAGGCAGCACCAGACCTACTGCCTGGGCTGTGGGCAGCCCCAGGATGAGGGGGACACGGAGAATTTGGTGTCCTGCAGTACCCCAGGCTGCCGAGGTGAGACTCCTGGGAGTATGCCTCTCCCTTCTGGGACTCACCACATTTGCATATGACAATCAGCTGTTGTCCTTCTTTTATGGACTTCTCCTGTACCTCACCTTTTGTACCCCTCCCTTCATTACTATGCATGTCCTCATTTACTCAGAACCCTCAGGTAGCTCATTTTCTCCGTGAGCCTTAATCCTCCGGTGCAAATAGAATTTATATGCAAGTGGCATTGCAGAAACTCCCTAGTGTGCACCACTTGATGAGGATGGTCCTCCCAAGGGTGGGGTCGGGGAGGCAAGGGCTGAAAGCTGGGGAGCACAGTGGTTGGGGGGGTACAAGTTTACCTCCTTTCCTCCCGGCCTCCTCCAGGTCTCTTCTGTCTCACCTGCTTCCGCCTCCTGGACAACACCTGCTCCGTGTGTGCGTCTCCCCTCTCCTACCAGGGGGAGCTGGACCTGGAGCTGTGAGTCTCCAGTGACATGGGGTGGCCGGAGTCTGTGGGGGCAGTGGTAGCAGCCACCCCTCCCCCAGGACCTCTGTGGGCCACTGAGATGGGAGGCTTCTCCAGGGACTCCAGTGATGAGGACGGCCCCCGCCTATGGCTGGCGGCAGCTCGCAGAAAGGGTCCTGAGCAGGAGGCGTTACTGCAGCAATGGCTCCAAGAAATGCTGGGCAGGCCCCTCTTATCGGATTCCAGCTCCGAATTCAGGTGAGCAGAAAGCTGAAGGAGTTGGAGCCTGGGAGGCCTAAGATGTTGTGTCACATTTACCAAGGGCTTCTTGGGTGCCTGGTCCTCTGCTAGAGCTGGAGATGGAGATAAAGGGAGGGGAGGGAAGGGAGGCTTGCCCTGGAGGAGCCCACCAAATGGTGGGGGAGAGTGGCATCAAATAGATCAGTGACAAATGTGGAGAGCGCCCCAATCAAGGAGTGAAGCAGGCTCTGGGCAGCACAGAGGACAGAACAACCAATTTGGGATGGGGGGATATTAATGAAGGCTTCATAGAAGAAGTGAAAAAAGAGGTGGGTTTGGGGGCACCCCGGGGGTTTGTTAAGCTGAGGAGTGGAGGAGAGCATTCCAGGGGGAGGCTTTTGTGTGTGAGTTTGGAGAACGTGAGACACTTAGGAGGTGCGCGGGTGCTCTGGGGCGGGCGGAGCTAAGGGAGACGTGTGTATGTGTGGCCAGGTGGAGACCGCAGAGCATGCTGGGAGATGAGGCAGGGAGAGGTGGGAGAGGGCCTCACTTTGCCATCTGAAGATCCTCAGTCAGAAAGTGATATAATCATATTTGCCTTTTAGGACAGTAAGCTAAGGAGGCAGAATGGAGGCTGGGCAGGAACAGGGAGACCAGAGAGAAGGCTGTCTTATCTCAGGAAAAGTTGGTGATGGCCTCAGGATTGAGGTGCTGAGAATGACAGGGAGTTTATGCTTGGGACTGGGCAGTGTTAAGGCAAGAGGAGAAACAGGTTCTTCAGAAAGAGGAATGGCCCAGTTCGAGACCTTTGAGGTATCTGTAGGGAATCCAGCGGGAGATGCCCAGGGGACAGTTAGAAAAGGGCAGGGCTCTGGGCCAGAGGTGTCTTTTGCGGGGGGTGTTGACTTAGAGACTGTAAGAGAGAGGATGAGCTAGATCACCCTGGCAGAGGGCAGGGCAGGAGAGGAGGGGACAGGGACAGAACCCTGAGGGGCTCAATCACAAGCCAAGGAGGGGAGAGGCTCAGGAACAGAGAGCCAAGCATATCAAACGCTGTGAGATGATCAAGTAGGATGAAGCCTGAAGATTGGCCATTGAATTTGGCAGTGGAGAGATCCTTGGAGTGGCTTGTGGGAACATTTCTCATGGTGTGGGGAAGGCCAACACCAGTCTTAACGGGTTGAGGGCGGGTGACTGGTAGAGAAGACTCAGAAACAGAAATGGGGTACGCGGCTCTGTGTCACTGTTGCAAGAAGTTTGAGAATTCTTTCTCTTTTTAATGTAACTGCTGTAGTTAAAAAAAGGAAGCTTGATGGTAAAGAGGAGAGAGTCAGCTTCATAGAACAAAAGAGTAGCTTGAAGGGAACCTAAAGGATTTTTCTTTATCCAAGTATAGGGAGATTTGAGCATTTCAGAGGTGAAAAAGAGAGCGCTGAAGAGAGAGGGATGCCAGAGAGATGGGATCTAAGGCCAGGTGAACAGGGTGGCCTCACATAGGAGCGGGCTCGCCTGAGGCAGGAGGGGAGAGGGTATGTTCCTCTGAGCAGAGCCGAGCCTGCTCCTGTCTGGTGGCCTTGCTTTTCTCAGGGAGGGTGGGGGGCGGGGGTAGGAGGCAAGCACACCTGCTAAGACAGCAAAGAAGGGGTCTGGGAGTGGAATAAAAGTTTCAAGGAGTGGGTGGTGGAGGCTGAAATATCTGCCTTGGGGACTGTGCAAAGGAGCCAGCGGGGGAGGTTAAGAGATTTCCAGGTAGCATTACAGGCTCAGATGAAGTTGAAAACCATAACGTGTAATGACTGACTCCAGCGTGCTTGGTTATGCGGTTTTTTTCAAGTAAATGTGGTAGCCATGAACAGGATTCCAGGGTTGAAGGTTTTTTCTGGGCAGGTCAGAAGAAGGATAAGATGGGGAGAGAATTGGGGTGTCTTTAGTCAAGAGTGTCTGAGATGACTGACTTTGGGGAAGAGAAGGCACTCAGACCCCAGGGGGCAGTCCTAGGTCTATGTCTCGACATGGGTGTTAGAGCAGAGGCCAGGAGGGACACAGAGGATGGGCCACGCCTGGGAAGAATTCGGGGATAAATGAAGAGAGTGGCCAAGGTTGAGGGTGAGGTCCGAGTGGGAGCAGAGGTGAAGGTCATTACGGCCAAGGAGGCTGAGGACTGAAAGGCCAGAGTGTTGGAAAGAGTCCGCCCACTAGTGAGGAGGCGGCTGGGTCTCACCAACAGCCCAAGTCTGGTACCAGCACCCTGGATGGGTATGGCAGGATGTCTGCGAGGCCTGGGGAGATGGCCGCAGCCCGGGGGGGTGTAGCTGCCATGGCAGCCAAGGGCTTTGCAATACGCCACAGGCCTGCCGAGTTTGAGAAAGGCAAGCAACCTCCACTCGGGAGGACTGCAAAGAAAACTTTCCAGTGGTCACAGTCCAGGGCAAATGGGGCACTGGAAGTAGTAATGAGTTGAGGGGTTGAAGGGGAAGCAAAGTTTTATTTTTAGAGATTCCAGAGGGCTCAGTGAAGTTAAAAGCTGGGGCACCAGAGGGGATAGCTTGAGTCTTGAGCAGCTATTATCCCCAAGGTCACTGCTGGTTCTGCTCTTACTACCCACATGACCTTGGGCAAATCGCTGCCCACTCATCTCTCAGCCTAAAATCAGAAGCTATCTACAGCCATGAGCTGGTTTGCTCTGGGGGGCCTGTGAGAGCAGCAGTGGCTGGTAAATAACAGGAGCCAAATCTGAACAGATGGGGCAGGGGCAGGAGGCAGGAATGCACCTGTGAAAACAGAATGTTGGTGACTGGGCCACCCCGCTTCCTCTCCTCGCTAGTGACCTGGATGAGGAAAAGGGGCCTTGGAAGAGGAGGCACAGGTAGCAGCGCCCACGTGAGGCCCTGTCTGTCAGCATACCCATGCCCCCTCAGCCCTCCTGACCACCTCAGAAATCCTCTGCCCCCAAAGCAGCCCCTTCCCTGCTTCAGAACCCCCAGTCCCTCTGTCTCTCATTTGCCTCTCCTCCTGATCCCTCCCACCTATCTCCAAAATAAAGAAACCAAAGGTGGACACAAGTGTGAATCTTAAATTATTATTTCTTCCTGTCACTTACACCCGAGGTGGGGGGCAGGGCAAGGGGAGGGGAACAGGAGAGGGGGGACTGCCTCCCCCCCACCCCGTAAGGCACTGAGTGGAGAAGCCGCAAGGGGGGAGGGGGGAGGCCACATTGTCCTCACTCCCTGGGGCTAGGCCCCAGGTCTCCTCAGCCCTGGGCTGTTCCATCACCTGAAATGCTAAGATGAGGCCCAGGGCAACCCGACCTCCCCTTACCCCAATATATTACATCATCACTTTTTAAATAGATACAAGGACTGGTCCCGCTACCCCCTCCCTGTGACCCCCCCACTATTGGGGGTACCTGGGCAGCTGTGCAAATGGGCAAGGGGGTGCATGGGGGGGGGAGGGAGAGCACCGGGCCCCTGAACCTGCCCCTTTTAAGGAGGGGGAGGAGCCGCCAGGCCAGGGAGGGGAAATAGTGCAAGGCAGAGCCCAGGCAGAATGGGGTCCAGCACCCAGCGAGGAAGGTGGGGAGGAGATACCCCCACCCCCAGCAGAATTGGGTAGTTAAAAATCTGAAACTAGATTTCAACAAGACCAACAGAAAAGGCTATGTACAGACCGGGGGTGGATTCAATCCTAAGGGTAGAGTGAGGGGATTACTCTCCCCGACCCAACAGGAAGCCCGGCTGGCAAGGGTCTGGGGAAAGGATCCCTTTCCCACAGGTCCGCAGCCCACTTTCCTTGCGGCCAAGCAAGAAGCTATTTGCCCCGGCCTTGGCAAGGGGGCGCCGCTCACCAGCTGGGGTGGTGGAGGTTGAGAGAAGACGGCTCGCTGGAAGTGGCCGCCAGGGGCGCTCGCCCGCGCAGGGCACGGCCGCCAGATGGCGCCGACTCGCCCGTTCTCCGCAAGGCTGCCCCCAACCCCTCACCATGTCCCACACCCTGCACCGCGCCAGCCCGGGGGCGGCGTGAGTCAGGGGCGGCAGCGGTGTCGGCGGCTCCGGCTTGCACCTGGGCGGGGAGGAGGAGAAGAGGGTAGGCCACCGCCCGGCCCGCCCTGCCCTCTGGCCCCGGGGAGGGAGCGGCGGGAACAAGACATTCCCTGCCCAGCGACTCGGGAGGGGAGGGGAGGAGAACCAGCAGCAGCTCCCGTAGTTGGGCGGGGCCCCTCCCGCTGCCCCCAGGGGCGGGCGAACCAATCAGGCCACCCCGCCCCCTTCTCCAGGACCCCATGACTCAGCGCTGGGAGCAGGGCGGAGGGGGACTAGGATGGCTCCTTCCTTACAGGCCCAGTCCCCCAGTCTTTCAAGCTTCTACCTTGCTTTCCCCCACTTACCCTTCCTTTGCGGCCCCCCTTTGCATAATTCACTGCCAGGAAAAGGGAACAGAAACCAGGAAGGAGGGGTCTCGAAAGGGAGGGGCAGTCCTTCACCCCCTTACACAGCCAAAACCCCAAGGGGCATGGGGGCAGGGCAAGGCTTTGGTCCCAAGCCCCCCACCCCCTAGAAACCCGCATAGCCGAAGAGGGACCCCACAAATCAGAAATACATTATTGCTTCTACTCCCCAGGAGCAGCTGGGGACAGGGACCCCACCTTTACAATGGAGCTGTAAATATATACATAATATCGTATGTATCACTCCTTGGGAGAGCACCCCAATCTGGGGAGCCTCTGCCCCAAAACCTTCTCAGCTTGGAACTGGAATGAGAGCTCTGAGGGAAGGGCCCAATTTCCGATGCCAGGGAGGCTCAGTGCCCGGACCCCAGCGCCGTCCCTGCTGCACACTCCCGCTGCTCAGCATGGGCGTCCCGGCCCCGTGCTGCTCCAGCTCGGCCACTCGTCCCTCTTTAAGAGGACTCCATGGCACCTTCAGCCTGAGGTGTGGTGGGTGCCCCCTCCTCCTCATCGTCATCAGGGGGCCCCGGGGTGGAGACTGGGGGCCCAGTAGGGGCTGGCTCCTCCCAGAATCGAGCCAGAGAGAGTCGGAAGTTGTCCAAGTGGCCATTGGAGAGGTCGAGGCCAGCAGGGGTCGGGGTGGCGGCAGAGGGCGGGGGGTAGTGAGGGGGCGCATCGTCCTTGCGGCGCCGCCGGGTGCGCACCTCCAGGCAGTTCTGGCCTTTGAGGTGGCGCTGCAGGTGGTCCTCCTTGGCGAAAGCCTTGTGGCACAGGTGGCACTCATAGGGCCGGTCCCCTGTGTGCAGGTGCATGTGGTTCTTGAGGTCATAGCTGTGCAGGAAGCGGGCTGGGCAGTGCGAGCATGAGTAGGGGCGCTCTCCTGTGTGCTTCCTCATGTGGATCTTCAGCTTGTCATTCCTGGCACAGACAGGGGGGAGGGGCAAGGAAACCGTTCAGGATGCGATCCCTGGGTCATCCTGGCCGGGTTCCCAGGCCTTGTCCCACTCCCGTCCCCCACCATTTGTTTCCCTATTACTGCCCCAGGAGACCCTTGCTGACTTGCCCGCAGCTTAACTGGGCCCGGCCACCACCCACTCTGCCTCCAGCACAGCCAAATCTTTCATGCCCCAGACCTACCTCCCTTGACTTTCTTTCTCCTGGTCTCCCTATCCTGATCTCTCTCCTCACCCTGGATCACCACCCCAGTCCCTCCAGGATCACCTGCCTCTACACCTTGGGTCTCATAATCCCCTCCTCCCTCCCCCTCGACATCGCCCCTGCGGCTCCCCTTCCCCACTGGTGCTCACCGGGTGAAACGGACGCCGCAGACTTCACAGGCGAAGGGCTTCTCACCCGTATGGGTCCTCATGTGGCGTGGCAGTTTGCCAGCCCCGTGGATAATCTTGTGGCAGACTGGGCACTCCTGGGGCATCTGGGAGCGGCGTTTGCGCACTAGCTTGTCCTGGCCATCTAGGCCTGGTGCCAGGGTGTCCTGGTGTAGAGAACTCAGGTAGGCCATCAGGTCAGGATCGATGGCATCCTCATCTGAGCCCAGCTCCTCTGGGGACAGCGGGGGCCCGCCACCCTGCGCCAGCCCATAGGCCGGGGGATATGCCAGCTCCTCCTCTTCTTCCTCACCCTCATAGGCCTCATAGCTCAGGGGCCCCTCATGGGGTGAGGCAGTCCCTGTGGGAGGGCTGTAGCTGTCCCCCAGCCTACTGCCCCCGCTGCTGCCCACTCCGCCTGCCGCCTCCTCCTCCTCCTCGTAGGTCAAAGGATGGGTGGGCACTGTGGGCACTTCAGGCACTAGGTGGTTTGCCCGGGCCCCCTTGGTCTGCAGGAAAGCTTTTCGGGGCTTGCGGCTGCGGCGGGCAACAGGCCGAGGGGGCGGCGGCGGCGGTGGGAGGGGCACCTGTGGAGGGCTGTCTTCACCGTTGGGAACTCCCGAGGCTGAAGCCGTGGCTGTGGCGAAGGCCTCCAGGTACTGGCGAGCTCGCTCACAGTCGTCCTCATCAGGGCTGGGAGCTTCTAGTCCGCTGCCCTGCAGAATCTCCATGCAGGCAGCGATGACACACGGGATCTCCAGCAGCCGCGCAGCCTGGAGCACTGCCGGCATGTTGGCGCTGCTGGTGGTCAGTGTGGCTGTATAGGCAAACTCGAGCAGGGCACCCAGCGCCTCCGGCCCCACAAAGTCCAGCTCACACACGCCGGCCCCTGCTCCCCCAGCAGCCGCCCCACCGCCCCCAGCGCTCAGGACCGCCCCGCCACCGCCCTCAGTGAAGAGCTTCTTGAAGTAGTGGCTGCAGGCAGCCAGCACAGCCCGGTGGGTGCGGTATTCAAGGCCCTGTGTCCGGATGGTGAGGTCACACAGGTGGCCCAGCTGGCGCTGCTCATTGAGGCAGCTCAGGAGCTCACTGCTGTGGTCTGGGAATGGAATCCCGATCAGGTCGTCCTCGGGGCTCCCCATCTTCTCCTGCAGAGTCAGGTAGAGAGGGAGGTTAAGAGCGCTCAGCCCTGCAAGGTGGTCCAGGGAAGGAATACATACCAACGTTGGCCAGGTGACTACAGACTACTTAGACGGTCTTCTAAGTACTTTACACCCACTTCATCTTCCACAACCTTCTAAAGTAACAGTTATCATTCATTTCACAGACAGGAACCTGAGGTGCAGACAGGTGAAGCGACTTTCTATGTTAAGTGCAGAAGAGGTTCAAAGCCAGGCGACGGGCCCAGAGTCCGTGTTCCTAACCACTGTGCACTGTTCTGCCTCTGTGAGAGCAGGAGCCCTGCCTTTCTGGCCTTTCCTAGAGACCCGTCTGCTTCACCTGCCCCATTCCCCATCCCTCTGGAAGAAGCACTGGACTGGGAGAAAGGATGCCTGGGTTCTGGTTCAGGCTTCATGAAGAATTGGCTGAAGGACTCTGGGTGGCTCTGGCAGCTAGCCTCAGTCATCTGAAAAGTGGGGTAACAGTCTTTGTGATGGAACCTCCTCTCAGCCCAGAGAGAGGCCAATGAGAGAGTTCAGATTCACACTGCACCAAGGACTGTTCAAGGCAAGGTCAGGTGCTTTAACTTATGTTATCTCCCTAAAGCATTTGGTGTACAGTAAAACACTATGCAAACCTGAGAGGTGGCTTCCCAGCACCCTCCTCCTCCTCCTTCCCCACCCACTAAAAGTTCATCTCCCTTTCTAGATCCCCCCTTCTAGAGGCCAAAAGGGAAACACAGCTCCCAGCATCCCTCCCCCCACATCCTCCCCTCCCCCATGGGGCCAAGGAGCAGCCACCCTTTGCTGGGGTGTCGCTGGCTGGCGCGGGTGCTTCCTGCCCCGCACCGATAAGCATCGTCCCCGCCCCCTCTCCCACTGCCAATAGGCCAAGTTCCAGTCCCACCCCTCCCCCACTGGGCTACCACCACCACCTCTCCCTCCCCATTCCCATCCAGTCAGGAGAGTCCCCCCTCTCCAGAGGACCATCTTTCACCCTCTATGCTTTCCCCTCCAAGGCAGAGCCACAGAAGGTGTAGAGCTGCCAGCAATCCCGAGGCTGGTGGAGGGGAGGGAAAGGGTAGTAGAGGGAGTCTGGCCTGGAAGTGGGGAGATCTGCTTTAAGTCCTGGCTCTGCTACTATTGTTGGTTTTTTTTTACATACCATTAGAATTTATTTATTAATTTATTTACTATTATTATTTTTTAACATCTTTATAAGTATTTTGCTACTATCTTGCTGAATGACCTTGGGCAAGTCATTTCTCTCTGTGCTTCAGTTTCCTCACTGTACAAGGAGCGGGTGGGAATGGACGCCCCAAGGGCTCAGCCCTTCAGCCCTGACATTTGGTGGGTCTGGAGCAACTGGAGACAGAGTTGGGGCCTGGAAAGAGCTGGGCTCTGGAGTCATCCAGGCTTGAGTTTGAATCCTCAGTCTGTGGCTGATTAGCTCTGTGACCTTAAACAAGTGATTTAATCTCTGGACCTCTTTCCTCATCTCTAATATGGGATCATTCCACCTGACTCCTAGGGCTGTGGTGAAGGTTAAATGAGACCGTGGGTGGCACGATGCCTAACACACACAGTAGGGGCTCAATAAATGTTCTGGCCTTGGCAAGGAGAAACAAGGCCTCACCTGGAGGCAGATTCCACTATACAGATGGTCTCTGCTGGGAAACAAGTCTGTCTCCCTCCCTCAAATCACCCCAGGGAGTCAGGTTACTACTAGCTACATGACCTTGGACCAGTCACTTCCTTTCCTGAGGAGGCCTGTTTCCTCATCTGTAAAATTAAAGACTGACCTAGATGATCCTTAGGGCAAGTCCCACTTACATTTTGTCAGTGTCTTCTCTGCCACTCCCAACAGCTGCTCAGTCTTGGCCATTGATGGGGAAGATTTTGGGAGGGGGGGGTTGGAGGAGTCAAGGGCTACAGGTTTCCTCTTGAGGACACAAGAACTGCATTGTTTCTGCCTGCCTCCCTGTCCCAGCACCAGAACGCCTGCGCGGAAGCCATGAGTGAGCAGCACCCATGTGGCTCATAAGCCACAGCCAGACACCCTTAGATAGCCCACCCCTTCCCACCTTAAGTCCCCAAATCACTTCTCTCCCTGGGGGCCAAGCAGTCTGGGAGCACTCCCAGTTTCCTTTGGTTCTCCTACCTGTACTTTACAAATAGTACAAGAGGCAAATGGCCCCAGGACTTAGAAACAAACAAAACCGGGTGGGCAGCAGCAGTGGCCATTCAAGCAGCAGTGGGCTCCCTCCTGGGCCCAAGCAAATCCTGTCCCTCCTGAGGGGGATGGGTGGGGCTGTCCTCGATGTCCATTGGCCCGGAGCTGGGCACCCGCAGGCACGTGGCTAACCCCATCCCTCTCCCTCCTTCCCTCCACACCCCACCCATTCCCGCTGCTAAGCCCGCCTCCCTTCTCCCATCCCAGGGCCGTCTCCGAGGCAACTTGGTGTGGCGGGGGCGCTGATTGGCTGACCCCGCTGTCAGGTCACAGGCTCTGGCTGGTTCACGATGCAACTCACTCAGGGCTCGGGCAGGGGTGGGTGTTTAACCCCTTGGGCCTAACCCCGTGGCCACGAGGTACCAATGAAGGAGGGGAGAGGCAAAGGACACACGTGGGAAGGGGAGGTGTTCACATGGTTCTCTAGCTTCTGGGAAACTCCCCTAGCCCTTACCCAGGGCTCTGGAACCCATGCTAACTTAGGTGCCACCTGGAACTAGGCTGGTGCCAACCAGGCCAAGGGGATACTCCTAGCCCCATCATCTGGGAGGGGTTGCTGGGGTGGAGGCCTCCCCCTTCTTTCTGCCAGGGTGGGGCACTGGTGCCAGGATGCCCACCCCACCTTGGGCACCCTTCCCACCTCTGTATCCCAGAGGGCCCAGCCCCCCGACACCCAAGAGTGTCCCCACCCAGCCTGGCATGCCCCCTCTTGCTAAGACCTTGTGGGCATGGGCGTGTGTGTTGGCTGGGGGGGCAGCTGTGCCAGGGAGCCAGGCAAGGTCTGTTTGGTCTGTTTGCCTGGTAGGGGGAAGAACTGGGGGCCCCACCCCATCTCTCCCACTTTCCTGCCACCCACCCCAGGCTCCCCTCACTGTCAGGCCTGCTAGACCGGCCAAGCCGGTGGGCAGCTCTCTTGAAACTGGGCCCTGAGTCAAGCTTGCCCCATCTTTGGTGGGGGGAAGACTTTGGGGTTAGAAAGGTGGGAGGGGGCAAAGGTGGGAGCCCCTATCACCTACCCCTCAGTGCCCAAGGGCACCTGCCAAGGTGTGTCCACCACCAAGAAACCGAAAGGTAGAGGGCACTGGCCCTGGCATGGGAAGGAAAAGGAGGCTGGAACTCTTTCCAGGTGCTGACCTCCGGCAGTGTCCAGTGCAGGGCTGGGGGCAGCAGGGCCAACACTGCCGGCTCGAGCCAGCTGAAGAGCTGGGATATGAGGCCCTGAACGGGGCAGCTGAATAAAGCTGGCCCCCCTTCCCCACACCCTGGGGATTAGGGGAGTAAGGCTTAGTGTGGGGGGCAGCAGGCGGGAACAGGATTAGCGGCGGAGAAAATAGATATGGGCCTGAGACACAGGCACACAGAGCCACCCCTCCCTAGGCTTGGAGGCCCCCACCTCTGGGCTCTGCCAGAGAGCCTGAGAGGGACCTGGCCAGTCCTCTCCA
The DNA here is from genome assembly GCF_002837175.3 of Physeter macrocephalus. NCBI lineage: Eukaryota > Metazoa > Chordata > Mammalia > Artiodactyla > Physeteridae > Physeter > Physeter macrocephalus. The sequence goes on from NW_021145466.1 coordinate 63,374, forward strand.
GGTGTACCAACCTGGGGTGAGGGAGGATGAGGACCAGGCTGTGACACCTCCTGCCAGGGTGATGGAGAGGCCTGACACTCTTCCCACCTTGGCCGGCCACCCTTCCCCCTTACTTCTTTCTCCTTTCTGCCCCCCCACCCCCCACCCCAACTCCAGCCTCAGGTTCTCTTCCTGTTTTTTTGGAGCTAAGTTTGCACGAAGCCAGGGCTTTGGCCTGTGGCTGGACCAGGGGGGTGGGGAAATAGGACAGCCAGTCCAAAGTCCTCAGGGACCCAGGAATCCTAGTTCCCCAGCTTCTCTCACCCCTTCTTAGGGCCTCTGAGGCCCAGGGGCTGAAGCCATCTGGCCTGCCCAGTTGGGAAGTCAGGGTGAGGGGTTGAGGTGAATCCCCTTGAGGATTGGAATGGCTTCGAAGGAGAGGCCCTTGGCCCAGGGATGCCCTAGGCATTTATGGAGCCCTTCCCTCCCCACCCCAGCCCCTCCAAGCTAGTACATGCCTTCCCCATCCCCCATAGGCTGCTTCCCCCTCCTAACCTCACCACCCCCGGCACTCACACTTCCTGGGGGCCGAGGCGGGGAAGAGAGACCGCAAGCCACGAAGGGGGAAGGAGGCAAGGGGAGTTGGCTGCTTCCCGGTGCCGTGGGGGTTAAGCCTCTCCTCCCTCAAAATCCCCAATTCCTGGTGCTTCAGCTCCTGACAGGAGGGAGACCTCAGTGTCCCCCCACATGTTCTTTCCATGACAACTGCCCTAGTCCACAGCCTCTCAGGCCGTATCAGGGGAAATCTGAGGGAGATAAAAGATGGCGGAGGAAGGAATGGGGGCAACTCCGTCTTCCCCAGCCTTCCCCTCTTGTCCTTTGGGAACAAGGCCCTCTCCACTCTTGGCCCCTTTCCTTGGCCTCTTCCTGTCCCCTTACCACCTTCTCGGACCCTTGTCTCCCCTCTCCGCGACTCATCCTTTGCTTTCCTTCCTTCAGCCCTTGCGAGGCTCCCGCTTCCTCTACCACGTCTATGTCCCTAGGCCTCTGAGGAATCATCCCTACCTCTCCTTTCTTTTCCCTTTTGGTTCTCTCGCTCAAGCCTCCTCACTTCCTCCCTTTCGCCTTGCTCCGAGCATCCCTTCTCTTCTCCCCAGGCAGGCGCAGTGTGGAGAGGGGCAGAGGAATTAAATCAAGATGCCAGGCCCGCCCTTCAAGGCCTGGTCTTGCCATGAGATGGTCACATTTAAGGTACCCACGGCCCCATTTTGGATGAAGCACAGGGCCAAAATTTGGGGGACAGTTAGGGAAGATGGGTGGGGGGGTGGTACATTGAGAGCGGATGTGGGGTGGGGTGAGGGGGACAGCCGAGGCCTCTCTGCCTGTCAGAATTTCCAGCCCTGGAGCTGCTGGACTTTCCCCAGAGGCTGCCCACCCTAGGCCAGGCAACTGTGCACTTGGACAGACCCTGGTCATCAGGGTTCCCAGCGGGGGTCTGCCGGAGCAGTGCCAGATACCCTTAGGGCCTGAGGAGACCACACAGGGTGCCAGGGTCTGCCCTGTGCCCACCCCCTCCCCCCAGTCTAGCGTCTCCGGCTGGGTAACCGAGCCGGCTGGTAACCCCACACCCGCCAAGCCGCCAGCAGAAACCTGAGCCCCCCAGCCCCAGAGGACACCCCGGCCCGATCCCCGGAGCCCGGCTCCCTGCCAGCCTGTCCAACCTCCTGTCCTGGCCCAGCAACCCCTCGGCTCCCGTAGGCCCCTTCTTCTGTTCTCCTGTCCTCCTGGGTCCCCCAGACACAGAAGCTTCCCCACGCTCCAGCTCCTCAGCCCCTCAGTTCCTAAACCGCCCCCTGTGAAGTTCAGACACCCTCTTCCTAGCCTGTTTTTCAGTCCCTCTCTGACCCTTGGCCAATTCTAGGCCTCCAAGCCTCCCCTGGGGCCTGATCTCCCAAGCCAGAGTGTGGCCTACTCACCTGAACGCTGAGGGGCCTTGCCGGCAACTCCTCTTGGCCCCTGGGGGGAGTAGGTTGGGAGGGGTGGGGGAGGGCCGGGCTGGGGGGGAGGTAGGGTGGCTGTTCCCCGCTCCAGCTCCCTCCTTCAAAGGGGCCGCCCACGACTTGGCCCAGCCCCTCCCCCCTACAGCCTTAACCCTCTGGGTGCTGTCCCCCCTCCCCCGAGATGGAGGGAGGGGTTACCAGAGGGCTGGCAGCGTGGGAGAGGGCCTAGAGTCTCTGCCTGTGGTGCCCGAAGCCCCAGCTGTACCCACCCTGGCCCGTCCTTTCTCAGTCCTAAAAGGGGAAAAAGGTAAGCAGTAGGCAAGGTAGGAGCTGGGACAGTCCAGGAGGACAGAGGTGAGGAGGAGCAATGGGAGAGGCTGCTGGAGGTGGGACCCGGAGAAGGAAGAAGGGAGGGGAGGGGACAGGAGGCAGCAGTGGCCAGAAGAGGGAGGAGGGGAACCCTGGACAGTCAGTGCCAGGGGTGACAGGTGCCTAGGTCCCAGCCCCTCAGGGCATATGGTATAACAGGGGAACACAGGGAGGCCCTCCAGACCCCAGTGGGTCCCTCAGCACCCCTGGGATCTGGCCGAATTCTCCCCACTCTGTACTGGGCTGGGGCCCTCAGGGGCTGGGCAAGGCAGCACCCCGCCCTCCCCATGCCTCACCCCAAACCCACTCACATACCACAGTTCCTTGCCCGGGCACCAGCCCCTGCCAACCAGGCCAGGGGGCAGCACTTGTGCCAGCCCCCAATGGCCAGGAGGATCAGGGGGACAGAGCTGGCCTGAGGGGGGTGGACAGATTGGGGGAGCTGTGGGCACCGAAAGAGGAAGGAGCCGGGAGGGGGCATCTGCTGGGAAGCAGCTAGCCCCACCCCTTGCGTAAGCTGCTGCCACCCTGGCCGGTTGGGTGGGACCCGCCTGGGCCTGAGGGGTAACTCAGGAGGGCTCTGAGCCCAGAGATGGGTGGGCCACAAAGTTCCACTTAAACAGCTTCTGGGGTCTCTTATTCCTGGAACGAGGCGTGCCCTAGGTCCCCCAGACACTAGGCCAACCCAAGTCCTACTGGCCTGGGAGGGGGCACCACAGAAATGCCCCCTAAAATATCCCCTCCCCTTTCCCCCCAACAGCTGCTGGCTCAATGCCGCTGGCCTGCTGCCCCTCACCAGCTCCCGGCCCGGTTGGCACCTACCCACCAGGATGCTGGCAGTCCTGCCCTCCTCTCCCTCCTACCCCCCTGGCTCCCAGCGCCCCATGCCAACTGTGGGCCTCGGGTGGGGGAGGGTCACCCCTGTGCCTTGGTGCCAGCTAGGCGGGCCCAGGCCCTTAGGTCCTACAGATAAGGCACAAGACCCTGTTCTCAAGCCATCTCCTCAAGAGGCAGCGCACGGGTTAGGGCCTACACAAAGAGAGCCCAGGGGGCTATGGAGAGCTTGATGAGCAGTTATTGAAGGCTCCACTCCCCAAGGTGGGGGCCAGTGTCTCTCCCTGCCACCAGGCGCCGGCCTCCTGGCATTCCCCCTGCCCAAGCATTTGCCTGGGCACCAAAGTCCCTGATATTCCTGAGTGCCCTAGTGCCTGCAGCCTGTGAGGGAGTGGGGTGGGGCTGCTCTCTGCCCTTTGATCCCCATAAAGGGAGGGAACCAGCCTAGAGGGCAGGGGGCAGGGAGGGAGTTCATGGGGCCCCTCCATTTCACCCCTGCCAGGGGCAGCAGGGCAGGGTGTGGGCATCGCTTGGGTGGGGCCCTCAGGTGAGAATGGGTAGCATGTCTCAGCTGGGGGGATGGATGTCAATCATGGGTACATGGTGTCATGTGGGAACAAGATGGTGAGGACAACGTGGGGGGATGCAGAGGGTCCCCACATTCCAAATCATCCCAGTCCACTTTTAGTCCCATCCAGAAAAATTTCCAGACTTAACCAAATTGAGAGATCAAGGAGGACTACAACTCCCAGTATGCACCACAATTGCTTTGCATGTACCTTGGGAGCTGTAGTTTCCTTGAGAAACCCAGTGCTCTCCTCTTCCCCAGAGCCTTGCTGATGGGGTGGGGAGGGCAGAGCAGAGGACTTGGTTATGAATCTCCAAGGGGACTGTATTTAGAAGAGGTACAAGGCAGGAGGTCCATGGTGGGGGGAGAGGACCCCTGCTCCCAGGCAAAGGGGGAGGAAAGGAGGAAGGAAGGAGGAGAGGATGTCTGTTGAAAGGGGCATATGGGTGGGGAGGAGTTGGGGGGAGTGGTGGAAACAGGAAGGAAACTGAAGCCAGAGACATGAGGTCGAAAGCAAGGGCCTGGTGGAGCCCCACTCCGAGGCTCAGCAAGGACTGGGAAGGCATTTCCCCCTGCTGGGCCTCGGCACCATTCTGGTGGCCTGGGGAGGCATAAGAGGAATTAGTGATGTCAAGTAACAGTAGACTGGTGTGTTTGTGGGGGTCACTGGCTCCGTTTACCTGCCACCAGCCCTCTTTTGTCTAGGGCACCCTCAACTCCTGGATCTGGCACAGGTATCTGCTGGCTGGAGAGCTCTGAAAGCTGACTAGGTTCTAGGATGCTAGCAGGAAGAGGAAGGGGTTAGGGGGAGGTTAGGGCCAGGCCTGATGGGTATGGTGGAGGGGGACATGTATGGGGTTAGGCCCAGGTGTGAGGTCAAGGAATTGTGCTGGCAAATGAGGATGCCATCCTCTAGGGCTGAGGCCATGGCAACTGGGAGGCATCAGTGAAGAGAGGGCTAAGATGCCAAGGAAGGCCACCAGCCTGCCACCCATCCCAGGCTGTGGGACAGAATGAAGAGGGCAGCCCTTTCCAGTGTCACTGTGGAATTTGCTAAAGGTAGCTTTTCCCCTTGTGCCAGGCAGCCTGTGAACATTAACGGTGGCAACTCAGGGGACCAGATGGCAGCTGGGTGCCTTTTCTTAGTGGGGGTGGAGGTCAGAAGTGGGCAGAGGCTCTGCTTCCAGGCCACTTTCCCTGGGCTCCCCAAGGTTCTGGGACAGATGCTTATAGGCCCCAGCCAAGACTCTTGCCAAGACCTGGGTCTGGCTGGGTGGTGGGTCATTCTTGCCTCTCCAAGGCCTTGGATGGTGGGCAACAGTAGCTCTTACCCCTTCCCCCCAGTCCCCCAGGCCCGCCTTGGCGCCTGGCCGCCTGCGTGTTGGCAGCACTGGTGGTGGGGGGGGGCGGCGAGGCAACTTCAAACTGTCCGGGCAAAACGTCAAGTTTACTCACGAGTTTACTCAGCAGAAGGAGGGGGAAGAGGCCAGGGCAGGCACACCCCATGCCAGGGTCCTATCCGTCTGCTTGTCCCCACCTTCCTCCCCCACCCTCCTCTTCAGTCCTAGGCCAAAACAGGCATAGGCCCCAAGGCCTGGTGGTAGGGCAGTCTTAACTCTCGGAAGGTCAGGGAACCAAGCAGGCTGGAGGCAGGAAGCCCTGAAGCAGGCCCAGAGGCTTCTATCAGAGGGCAGTGCCCTGCCTGGAGCCCATTCACTACCCGTCTTGGGACCTCGGCCTTAGGCCAGAACTGGGTCTCTTAGCCACCAAGAAGGGGGCAGTACCAGGCCAGGCCTCCTCCGTCTGACCAGTCCCCTGGGCAGTGACTTCTGACCCCAAATGCCCAGTACTAGGCTGTGCCTCAGGCAGCATGATGCCATCTGGGCAGCCATAGGATCAGGGGCTGGTTCTCTAGGCCTTGACTTGGAATGAGGGGCCAGCACCCTATCTGACCTACTTCCCTTTCCTCCCCACCTGCTTTCATTCTCTGCTTTTCTCCCCCAGCCTTCACTGTCCCCACCCCAGAGGCGCTCCGCCCCCCATGCCCGCTGGGCCCCCTCCCCCACCCTTCCCCAGGGTGCCAAGTGCAAGCACACAAAGGGCCCGATGGTGCATTGTTAGCCCAGCCCCCGCTGCCCGCCTCGCCCTCCCGGGGCAGGCACTAGGCCAAGGAGGAGCTGTGGGCCCTGGGTGCCAGGGGGCACCATGGGGAAGGGGGAAGAGGTCAGCACCTGTCTCCCAGTCCCTGGGGTCCATGTCAGCCAGAGCTGAGCAGTGATGAGAGTACCCCATTAGAGCAGGCCTCTCTCCTTGACACCTGAGCCTAGTGGGCACTGCCTTCTTTCTTCCCCAGAGCCCCCTTCGGGTGGTATTAACCCCTTCCTGACCCCTGTGCTAAGGTTGGGGGGTGTGGTACCCAAGGGAGGGGACAGTGTCTGGGGGTGCCAGCAGGCTGTGTGGTGCCCACAGCAACCATGTAACAGAGGCATGCTCGGGGAGCCGGGGCCCCGAGGGCCAGGGACAGGAGGCACTGACAGAGATTTCTTCTTGTTTCATCAGCTGCTCCAGGGGGAGCCCCCTGTCCTTCTCCCCAGTCACCACGAAGGAGGAACACTAAGTGTTACCCAAACTCAGTCACAAATATGTCCCTCTCCAGCCCAGCACAACACTCCGTATGCCCACTTTCCCCTCCCAACCTGCTGCCCACTCCATGCCAGCTCTCCCAGCAGTGCCAGGAGGGTACAGGGGTGACCAAACCAGTTGGTGTGTGGGGGGGGGCGGCGAGCAGGAGGCAACCCCATAATCATCCAGGCCTCACCCCCCCTACACACATGCACCCTCAGGAAACAGAGTTCCCATCCTGGTTTAACCCCTCACCGCCCAATCTGGCTCCCCCTGCCTCTTGATAAACTGTCTCCCTCCTCCAGGAGTAAGTTGGGGGAAGGCGGAATAGCTGCGCTGACTCATTCCCATTCTCAGCTGCAGCTAGGGGTCTCCAAGGCACTCGGGTGGGGGTCAATTCAAGAACGCCCTCCACCTGGCCCGGAAGCCAGGACAGCCTGCTGGTCTCCCCCTCTCCCCAGCACCCACTTCCGGTGTCCCAAACTAGGTCAGCAGCGCTCGTTTCCTGTGGGTCAGCTAGCACCCGCGCCTCTGCCCCTCCCCTGCTCCGGACCCAGGCTCCCCGCCCCCCGCCCCCCAGGGCGCCCCGAGGTCTCACCACGTCTCAGCCGCCCTTTGATACGTGGGGGTTGTGCGGGGCGGGGGGCAGGGGACCCGCCCTCTCTCCAAACACCAGCAGGGCCGGGGCGCCTGGGCAGGCACGTGTCCGGGCACAACCCGCTGCCCACGCCGCCCCCCCACTCCCGGCCCCCCCTCGCTCTGGCCGGGACACGTCGCTCTCTTACTTGGGGTGGGGTGGGAGGAGAGAGAGAAAGCTGGAAATTGAAAGCAGCGCCCCCCACCCCTTTGAATGGCAGCCCTCTGCCAGCGGCGCTCAGAGTAGGTTCTACAACAACACAGTAACGACCCCCACTCCGGGTAGGGGCAGGTGCGCCGGCGCCCGTGGGGGACTGGTAGTAGGTAGAATTCTTCCCAGTCGCCCACCCTCGCTCTTGGGCTCTGGGGGCCGGAGCTGGCTTTGAAAAGGTGGCGGCGGTTCTGGAGCCTGAACGAAGAGAGTGGGATTGAGGGGAGGAGGAGAGAGGGGTCGTTCTATGTCGCTCGGAGGTTGTCGCTGAGTCCCACTACCAGCGAGAGAGCGCGACTCTGGAAGCGCAAGAAACCGAATAGTCCAGCCGGTAACTTTCCCCCAAGCCGCGGCTCCTCCTGTGCTCCCCCCACCCCCCATGCAACTGGCCCGGGTCCAACCCACCGCGCCAGGGGGCGCGGAGTTGGGGGGGGGAGCGTTGTCCTAGTTAGAATCCGTCAGCGTTTCCATTCCCTCAACTCGGACGGGTCGGGGGTCTCCCCCTAAAGTCACGAAGGAGACTGGGGGAGCGCTCAGCGCCGCCTCACCCTCTCTCCATCCCGGAGCCGCCAGTCTGTCTGATCCCAGAAGTGCAGAGAAAGTTTCTGGGGACCCTCCGCCCTGGGTTGGGGGCGGCTGTAGTTCCTTCTCTACCTTTCCTCCCAGTTAAAATCAATTCCAAAGACCCGGAGTGTTGGGAAGGCACAGGGAAGGGGAGTGGTGGGAATCTGGTCTGCGTGCGTGTGTGTGTGTGGGGGGGTCCCACTTACAGGACGGACGAAGGACACTGCAGCAGTCTCGAATATGGGGGACCTCTAGCCAGGAGACAAAAGTGGGGTACACTCACCTCTCTGCCTTTGGGTCCGCTGGCTGGAGCTGCTGAGGCTCCGGGTGTGGGGAGAAGCGCGTCCCCCGCCAGGCCCGGGGGCTTGGGGCCCTGCTCCGGTCCTGGTCAGAAGGCCGCGGTCAGTGGCTCGCCGCTCTCTGCTGGGGGGCTCCTCCTCCGCAGCCCTCTGCCTCCTCCTGCCGCCCGCCCCCCCCTCGGCCGCCGAGAACCGTACATTCACCTGGCTCCCACCCGCCCCCCCCTCAGGGCCCGCCTCACCTGTCCTGCTGTCTCACCTGTCCTCCTGCTTGCTTTCCCCCCATCCCCCCAGGCCCCCCTCCCTCCGCCCAATAAGGACATAAACTTCAACCCCTTGGTCCAGCCAGTCTCTGCAGGGCGCAGATGGATCCCTCCCTCCTTTTTCGCTCTCTTATTCCAAGCTCTTACTTTGCTCTCCGAGCTTTTCCCACCCTCCTCTTTTCCCTCCTTCTTTCCTTCTCTCTCTCTTTCTCCCTTCACCTGCCGCGATCCCTTTCCTCCTCCTCCTCCTCCTCTCCCCCTCTCTCTCTCTCTCTCTCTCTCTCTCTAGCCCCTATCTCTCCCAGTCCACCTTATCTCGCGCTCCGCCCCCAACTCCCCCTCCCAACCCTTAGCAACACCCTCTGTCACTTCCTGGTTTTTCACCCGCCCCCCCAGGCCCCCCTCCCTCCGCCCAATAAGGACATAAACTTCAACCCCTTGGTCCAGCCAGTCTCTGCAGGGCGCAGATGGATCCCTCCCTCCTTTTTCGCTCTCTTATTCCAAGCTCTTACTTTGCTCTCCGAGCTTTTCCCACCCTCCTCTTTTCCCTCCTTCTTTCCTTCTCTCTCTCTTTCTCCCTTCACCTGCCGCGATCCCTTTCCTCCTCCTCCTCCTCCTCTCCCCCTCTCTCTCTCTCTCTCTCTCTCTCTCTCGCCCCTATCTCTCCCAGTCCACCTTAACTCGAGCTCCGCCCCCGACCCCCATCCAGCCCTCCGCCGCTACTCCGTCCCACCCCCTGCACTCCACCTCCCGGCCCGTCCATTGGCCTGAACACCCGCCCATCCCAAGTGGGTCCCGCCCTGCGTTCGGTCAGGGAGGGGGCGGAGCCGAGGGGCTGGCCTGAAACCTGGAGGAGGGGAAGAGGAGGGGCAGTGTCCGCAGCGGCCGGGGAACCGAGCACCCCCGTCAAGGGCTCCCACTCTTACAAGAGGGGCTTCCGTAGGGTCAGCACCTCGGGAGGGAAGGGTATGAGGAGGTTAAAGATACACTAGGTGGGGGCGAGGCGGGGATTTAGGGGATTGAGGGAGGGGGGTCCCGTGAGGGGCTATAATCAGGTCAGGGCCCCTGGAGGTAGGGGGAGGGGAGCCACCCGGCCATCAACTCCAGCTCCTACGCCCCACCCCACCCCTTGGAGGCGGGGGAATTGAGGCTGCGGGCACCCTGCGTCCCTCCCCACGCGTGACGGCGCCTCGCGGGGAGGGAACGGCGCCCTGGGCAAGCAGCCTCTGCGCTCCAGCCGGTGCCCGATGCGGCCTTGGCATTGTCGGAGGGGAGGGGCCAAGTCCGTGAAGGGGGAGGGGGAGGAACGCTCACGCTCCTGCTCCCCGCCTCCATCCAGCTGTTCCCTAAGTGGAGAAACTGAGTCTCCGCGAAGGAGGGACCTCTGGACTTGGGTTCGCTCAGAGACCTGGGAGGCGAGAGGGGACTGTTTTACGATGTGTATGTGGATTTGGGGGGGGGAATCAGGATACGTACTTTAGTGCCCCCCAACTGAGGAAGGTAGCCTGTTTGGGACGCTTCCAACTGGGCCTGCGGCGCTACGTACCCCAAAGAGCCCCTCCCACTAGAGTAAAACTGATTCAAATCCGGCTCCGGCGGGCCAGGTTCCGGTCCCGAGGCCGGCCGGGCCGAACCGGGTCGAACTTGCTTTCTCCAACCCCAGCCCCCTCCGCAGAGGGCCTCCCTCCCTTTCCAGCAGGTGGCTCCGCAGGACACCAGCTCAACCTGTTGGACCACAATAGGCGGCGCCAGGGGGGCCCTGGCCCTCACCCGGGCTGACCCGGGATCCCCGAGCAGGGGGAGGGGCGGAGTCCCGGTCCCTCCCTCTCTCTCCCTCCGGCCGTGACTCAGCCTCGGGGCCGCTGCCCTGCTCCCCAGCCAGGGGCGGAAAGTGTGAGGCGCCCCTGAGGGCCCAGGCCAAACCAAACAGCCCCCCACCCCAGACATTATCTCACTGTAGATTTAGGGGGGCTCTAGGAAGGAGGGGGTAGCAGTAGCAGGCATGGGGCTCTCCCGCTCGGGTAATCCGCTCCAGGTTTTCCTATCGTCCCTATCCCTCTTGGGTCCCGAGGCTGGTCACTGCTCCGGGTTTTCTTCTCGGCCCTGCCGGACAGATTCTGGTTCGCGAGCGCCCGAAGCCGGCGGGGTCCAGGCCAGGGATTTTCCCTCCCTTCCCCTGCTCGGGGTCTCGCTGGCCTGGAGAAGGGCCGTGCCAGGGGCAAGACGGCAGTGCCAGAGCACAAGTGAAATTGAGAGGGGGCTGCTTCGGGGTAGAGAGGGCATGGCCGAGGAAAAGGGGGGCGGGAAAGTGGCTCGGGGAGGGTAGAGCCAGGGCCTCTAGAGGCAAAAGAAGGGAGGGCGCCTTGGCATCAGCCCTTAGGTATAGAGAAGCGAACAGCGGGCTCGCCATGTCCCCCATCCCTGGGGGTCGCCCCAGGCGTCTTGTTGGACCCCACCTGGATTTTTCAGTGGCTGGAATGCCATTCCTCACTTGAGTCTCAGGGAACCTCCTGTTAGTTTCTCAGTGACGCCCCCTCCCACGTTCTCTTCTAGTCCACAAAGCTCCCTCGCTCAGAAGTCGAAGTGGGGAACCCCGACTTGAAATTCCCGCCTAACCCCCAACTCCCGGGCCCTTACCTCACCAAACCACTGAGACCACGTCGGCCAAGAAACGCTGACTGGGGGCCCCGCCCTCTCCCACGAAACCCCAGCCTGGCCCCTGGGGCCTGCCGCCACCCCTGACCCGCCACTAGGCCTGGACTGGAACTGGGAACTGGAGGGCAGGTGTGGGCTCTCCAAGGGCCCTCCAGGGGATCGGGGAGCGACCAAGATCCGCACGTTCAGTTGGTCTTCAGGCGACCAACTAGACCTTAATTTTGTGTGGCAGGAGGTAGGTAGGTAAATACCCGGAGAGTGAGGTGGTTGACCAAAGAGAAGGATGAACGCCCAGGCCGGGAGTTAACCCCTTTTAGGGAGAACTGCACACCTGGGGCTGGGACAGCGATTCGGAGTGAGGGCCAGGTGCCAAGGCCGGGCCACGTGCGCCAAGGGTGAGCTGCAGAGGAGCTGGATGCTTGCAGAACCTGGAGGAGAGAGGGCTTCTGGCGGGAAGAAAGGCAAGGCTGTGACGGGGCGGGGTCCTGAGTGAGTGGGTCTAGGGGCCTGCTTTGGAATGTGTGGGGCTGAGCTGGAAGCGGCGCATCAGCTTCGGCGCCCACCTCTTCCCCGCTCTCCGCCTTCCTCCGGCTTCCTCCGCTTCCCTCGAAAAACCCGCCGCCCAGGAAACCGCTGGGGGCACTCAGACCGCAGCCCTGCCGCCCCCCGGCGCCCCCACCGCGACCGCCCAACCCACCTGAAGGAGCCGTGGCTGCCAGGGTTGCCCCCCTCCCGCCGACTCCCCCCACACCTGCGGGCTGCACTATTTATAACTCGGCGCCTATTCCGGGCCTCTGGGCGGGAGCCCGGTGTCGCGCAGCGCTAATCATCGCCGGGATCTCTGCGCCCCCCAGGGCCGGGGGAGATAAATTTAGCCTCAGGAAGCTCGGGGGAACATTTTCCAAAACTCCACGTCCCAGAGAAGGCGAAACAGAACCCCTCTGCCCTCAGCCTCCTCCGGACAGCCACCAGGCGGCGCAGGTCCCCCGGCTCGAGAAGCCGGGTCGCTGCTTTGAAGCTGGGGTAGGTAAAGGGTTGAGAAAGAACGACCTGAGGGTACTGAGGGGCGGAGGTCAGAGGGGTCAGAGAATGGCCAGAAGAATGGGTATGCCCCCAAGGCTGGCAAAGACTGGAGTAGACAGCCTCAGCTGGGCATAACTGGGAACGGACTTCTGCCTTTTGAAGGGGAAATAACTCATATGCAAACGAGATGCAAATAGGGACGCAAATAAGAGTGTATGCCCTTGGGGGTCTGCGCTCTGGCGCTAGTGAAACAACTGCCACACTCCCCTTTCTGCCCGTATTTCAGTTTAGCTGGGAAAACGTGGGACCCTCCCAAGATTATTACTATAATATCCAGTTTATTGCGCACGGCTCCTCAGACCACTTCTCTTCACCCCTCTCCTCCAGCTTCTGCACACCACTGACGGTCTTTTATCCGACGTAATCAGCTGGGAATCCTGGATATCAGGCCGCTCCTCCGCATGCTGTCGTACTTGGGGGTCACTTCCAGTTCTGGCTGGTCTCCTTCCCTGTTTTACCCCGCCTAGTCCCCTACCCCTTGTGGCCACTAGAGGGCCCCGGGGCGCCGAAGGGTAGATGAGATCTTACATCCCTCCCTGTCTAGGTGCCTGCACATCTTCCTTTATTGCTCCCCTCATCCCCCTCCAGTGAGTCCTTGAGACAGTAGTTTGGACACTTAAAACCTGAACTTACTTTAGTTGGGAAGAGAACACTGCAGGGAAGCTGCCACATCTCACTTTCCTTTCTAGACCAGTGGGGAGGTGTAGTCCAGGGAACCATCTCCAGGCTTTGTGGCTTACATGAAAAGGGCGTAGCTGGGCCTACCAAATGAGCGTGGGGGAAATCAAGAACAAGGGGAGATTAGGGTTGAGGTGAAGTGGGAAAGCATGGAGTGGTTGCAGAATAGGTGTGTATAGTCCCCTCCACATTTCTGCTAGTCTGGCCCTGCCTCCCAGGCCACTTAGGCTACCATCCCAAGCACCAGTTCAGAAGAGGAAGGCAGGAGAGAAGCCCTGAATTTGAGATGAGAAAATCTGGGTTCACTAAATGACTACCCTACTGCAGTGTGCTGTTCATATGACTTTGGAGGTGTCACCACACCTCTCTGGGCTTGTTCCTTCATGTTAAGATGGGACAATTGCCCTCGTCCTGCCTACTTTTGAAGTGGACTTTTGTAAAGCTCAGACACTCTGTAGCTGAAAAGGGCTCTGGAATGGTATATGAGGTTTTTGTTATCCTCCCCATCCCTCTCCTCAGTCTTTCCACTTTCAGGGCTCTGACACTCTCTTTCCAGCTCTGACACTCTCCTTGGGCTACTGGCAGTCACTACTTCTCTCCCCTCTTCAGCTCCCACCACCTGTCACAATCACAGGCCCTGCCTTCCACCCCCTACTACTTCCCCAGTGGCCCTTGCCAGCCATCCCCTCCCCTGGCAAAGTCAGAACCCTCAGACTTCAGGATCCACCTCCAGGCACTGCCCCAGCTTGGTAGGAGTGAGGTCTAAGAAAGGAAAAGGAGGCAAGGTCTAGAGCTTGAGTCAGGGAAGGGCTGGAGTTGGCCAAGCAGTGTGCAGGCTACGAGGGGGAGAGGGAACTCCAAATTCAGATGGGAAGTTGAATTCTGTGTCCATCTCTACCACTAACCTCTCTCTGCTTGGATTCAGGACCTTCTCACTGCTGTGCCCTGGGGCTCTGAATGCACCAGGCAAGAACACTGACCTGCATTTTGTGGATGTCTAAAGAGGGGCTGCCAGGGATAAGAAATAACCTTGAGTTGGAGTACTATAGAGTACCATACTGCTGTAAAAAAGAATGGGCAGGCTCTAAATGTATTGATGTGGAATCCTGTACAAGGTATGTGAAGGGAAAATAGCAAGGTACAGAACAGGGTATAGACTATGTTATTAACTAGAAGGATAAGTATATGCAAGTGCAGCCACTTCTCCCTACTGCTATTGCTGTAAGCCTGCTCTGAGCCACCAACATGTCTGGCCCCGATTGTGCCCATGACCTCCTAAAAGGTCTCTACTATTCTACCCTTGGTCCCCTAAAGTCTATTCTCAACCCAGGAGCCAGTGTGAGCCTTTTAAATAAAAAATCAGTTCATGCTTAACTACCTGCAACAGTTCCTCATTTTACTCAGCATAAAATCTCAAGTTCTTACCATGGCCTACTAGGCCTGCCTCCACTCCCATCCTTAGCTCAACTTTCTCTTTTTCCATAGAACCTATCACCTAGTAACATCAATGTACTTAGTTTTTAATGTTTATGTTTTATTTTCTGTCTCTACCTACCAGAATGTAAACTCCATGAATATAGGGATCTATTTTGTTCACTGTTGTATTCAAATCAGCCAGATTGGCACATAGCAGATGCTCAATAATATTTGTTAAATGAAAGAATAAATGTTTTGCTATTTGCAACAACATGGATGAACCTGGAAGGTATTATGCTTAATGAATAAGTCAGACAGAGAAAGACAAATACTGTATGTTATCACATGTGGAATCTAAAAAATAAAACGAATGAATATAACAAAACAGAATGGACTCACAGATATAGAGAACAAACTAGTGGTTACTAGGGGAGAGTGAAGGGGGAGGGGCAAGACAGAGGTAGGGGATTAAGAGGTACAAACTACTATGTATAAAATAAATAAGTTACAAGAATATATTGTACAGCACAGGGAATATAGCCAATATTTTATAATAACTTTAAATAGAGTATAATCTGTAAAAATTTTGAATCACTATGTTGTACACCAGAAACTAATGTAATACTGTAAATCAACTATACTTCAATTAAAAAAAAAAGAATGAATGACGATGCAGTTTATGCATAGACTATCTCTGGAATGCTGTCCAAGAAACTGGTCACCATGGTTACCTCCAGGGAGGAGAGCTGGGGGATAGGTGTGGGAGGGAGATACTTTTTACTATCAGAGTTCATTAGGCATATATTACTTTGACAAAAATAAAAAAAAACAGAAAGAAAGAGAGAGAGAGAGAAAGCAAGAAAAAGAAAATAAGCCCAGAGAAAAAGGAGTTAACTAAGAAGTCTGAGGAAGAGCTGGTCCCTGGCAGTGAGGGAGGGCCACATACACCATCTCCAGGCCAGTGTCCCAGGACAGAATGGAGTGGGGAGGGCATAACTGGGCCCCAGGGAATGCTGGGTAGAGATCCCAGGGACACTTTGGCTGGCTCTGAGGTCGTGGGGGGCTGTGAGTGGGCATGTCATTAGGCAGGAGCAAGACGATGTAAATGGCTGGTGTGTACCTACCACTGGGAGTGATTCAGGGAGAGCATGTGTTGGTGGCTGCCAAGGGGAAGTGAAGAGTCAATTCTGCTCATTCTGGCTGTTGGTGTCCTATGCACTGTCATAAGCCTGAGGGACCTGTGTGGCCACACAGGTGGCTTTCTCTTGCAGCTTTGTGTGTGAGCTAGAGGAGCAGGGCCGGACTTCCCCCGTAAGCTGGGAACTAGCACCAGCTCAGTGCTCTCCCCAAGATCTTCAGTGGCAGGGAGCTGGCCAGACCAGGTCTTCTATTTGGGTTCCCAACCTTACACACAGGGCCTCACAGAAGAAGACCCCACCCAAGCTGGACTCCTCCCTATCTACAAGTTGGGAGGAACCTGGCCTTTCTATCCAACGCCCTCCCTACCCAGGCACCAGTGAGTCAGGAAACCTGGCTTTCATTATGTTCTATCCAGGAAAACTTCCTTCCCTCCTTGGCTCCCAGACTCTTCCAGTGCTGACTTTTTCTGACTTCCCTGTAGACATTTAGAACTTTTGGTCTCAAGGCTTATTTATTGTACATACAGTTCAGTGATTCTCATACAGAGATACCGGGGGCAGCCCATTCCTGGTACTAAGAGGGTATGGTAAGATCAACCATCTGGGCCAGTGGGCTCACTGTACCAGGCTTGGAGGAGTGCCAGGTCCTGCTGCAGTCTGACTGGGGTCCTAGCCAGCAGGCCAAGCTCCTGTGCACCAGAGGTGCACTGGAGGTGGGGCCTGGGAATAGAGGCCCAGAGATGAGGCAGGTCTGACAGATGGCACAAACTCAAAGCAGGATCACACTTCACTCATCGTTTGTGGCCCATCCTTGGTCAAGCACAGCTGGCCCCAGGAGTCTTGATGGGGGTTGGGCTGGGTGCTAAAAAAGAGAATGGGAAGCTGAGAGGCAGGCTCTGCCACAGGAGCTGCAACCATGCCTCCTGTCTGTTTGCCCTACCCTGCCCACCTGAGCGATGCTGGCCATGGTGCCAGCGGGGAGGAGGCAGCTCCCTGCTGCCATTAATCCAGCAGCTCCTTGATACACCAGCAGCAGAGGAGGATGTAGGCGACTTCCTTCAGGGTCCGCTGCAGGCCCTCCCACCCTGTGCCCATCTTCATGACAGGCACCCGGAGTCCAGTGTCTCGCAGAACTCCCCCAAGGGAGAAGGGCAGGGCCTGGGCTAGGGGCTGTGTCCGGGACTGCATGTGGGCAGCAGCTCTGAGGAAGGGTGTGGGAGCTGCCTCTAGTGCCTTTTATCAACATTGTCCCCACCCCCTTCAGACCTCATGACTGTGGGGACAAAGGCCCCAGGGTCTAGCACAGGGAAGGTTCTGGGCTCGAGAATGGGCTGAGTCAGCCCCTGTGCCCAGGGATGGTGGGGTGGGGTTAGTAGGAGGAGGGCCTGGCCACTCCATCTTTCATCCTCCACAGCCAGGCCAGCTCAGCTTCCCTTCCTCCAGCCTGGGTCTTGAAGCCCTGGCTGCCCTGTCCGGTTATCCCTTCCCCCAGGGGTTGGCACTGCTCCCTGCTCCTGCCCTCTGGTGGGCTCCTGCTGAGGCTGGCACTGAAAATCATCAATGAGAGATCCTTTCCAGCCTCCTCTCCCCCCTGCCACCCCAGAGTGAGCACTGAGGGCTCCGAGCTGCCAGGGCCTGGCCCACTTCTGCTTCTCCCGTCCCCTGAAGCAGGAAGACACAGCCAGAGCAACAGGCACAGGAGAGGTGGTTTATTGACAGGTAAGACCCCAGGATGGCCCCCTTCCCTTCCTCCTGGACAGGGCAGGAGTGGAAGGTCACGTACGGGAGTTCCGCTCCTCGTCTTCATTCTCAAGCAGGTAGGCTGGACGGTAGGTGGGCTGTCCTCCTGGGTTCGGGCACTTCAGGGCCGGGTTCCGCACCGTGTTCTCCCGGCTCCCCAGTGACGTATAGCTGGTGGGGCGGGGGAATGGGAATGGAGGGCATGGGTGAGTGTGGTGGGCTCTCGGCTCTCCCAGTCCCAGCACCCTCACATCTTCCACACACCCATCCTCTTCCCCCAAATCCCTCACCCTTGGTCATACAGGATACAGTATGGGACAAACAGTTGACGCAGAAAGTCCCAGATGTCTCTGTAGGTCCAGTCCTGGGAGGTCAGAGTCAGAGAAGAGTCACACATACTTTCCTCTCCCACACCTACCCACTGCCACCTGGGAAGGGGCCTATCCGGGGCTCTTTGGCTCCCTTGACCTCTGAGGGAGGGCCTGCTACCCAATTCTCCAGTACATCTTGCTCTGTGTAGGCCAACCAATAAAAAAGAGAAAGCTTTTATCCTGTCCCTCTCCATTTCTCAAACCACCCTCCACTGGCATCTAAGTTCCAGGAGGACAGGAAGAGGATATCTATGTCTGTGTAAGCCTGTGCTGTCCAGTAGAACTTTCTGCAATGATGGAAATGTTCTTTATCTGTGCTAACATGGTGGTCGCTTGACATGTTGTTAGTAGAACTAAATAACTGAATTTTGAATTGTAATTTAATTTAAAAAATTGAGATATTCACATGCCATGAAATTCACCCTTCTAAAGTATACAATTCAGTTTTTTTTTTTTTAGCAATTTGTATTTCATTTCAATTAATTACAATTTGAGTGTAAAAAATTGGCTCATGGCTACCATATCAGACAGCACAGGTCTAAGTCATTGTTCTGTCCACAGGAGAAAGCAGGACGCCTGCCGCTGAATTAGTGCTCGATAAAAATTGGTCAAAAGGCTGAATGAACTGGGCTTCCCGGGTGGCGCAGTGGTTGAGAGTCCGCCTGCCGGTGCAGGGGACACGGGTTCGTGCCCCGGTCCGGGAAGATCCCACATGCTGCGGAGCAGCTGGGCCCGCGAGCCATGGCCGCTGAGCCTGCGCGTCCGGAGCCTGTGCTCCGCAACGGGAGAGGCCACAACAGTGAGAGGCCCGCGTACCGCAAAAAAAAAAAAAAAAAAAAAAAAAGGCTGAACCAACAAATAGCACAGCCTCCCCTGGATGATGCGGCCGTTTCATCCAAGCCCCCGGGTCTAACCTCCCCCACCTCAGGTAGCCAGGGAGTAATGACTGATAGGGGACATGAGACTGAAGGCGATAAATCCCCTTCCCCGATACCAGTAGCGGGTTGATGCGCATGAATGAAGGCCACCCTGGGTCAGTGGGACTGAAGGGGCAGAGGCTGCAGGAGTAGGGGTCAGTGCGGCGGGTGCCCATCAGCACGGCCTCCAGCTGGGGATGCTGTGCCCGCAGCTCGCTCAAGGCCTGCTTCATGTCACCTTCAGCCTCCAGCACCTGCAGACTGTACCTGAGGAAGAGCAGTGGGAGTCAAGAGTGGGCCCTGCCAAGCCCCTCTTGGAGCCCAAACCTTCAGGTCCCTAGTACCTCTTGATGGTGTCCTGTAGAAACTGCTCCAGCTCAGGGAAAGGGGAGATGCTGCGGATATACAGGATCTGGAGGGGCTCTTGAGCATCAGGGTATTTCCTGGGGAGGGGGCAGAATCCATTGGCTTGCCAGGATGGGCAGGGAAATGCTCTCCAGAGAGTTTGCCTTTTGGCCCCTGGGATGGACACACTCCCCTTCTCCCCTTTCCTCATCCTTCCCATCCATCAGAACCCACTTCGTCTGGGAAGCCCACTCTGACCTCTTACCTCTCAAATCTGGAGCATACACTCCTGTTTCCAGTATGTGAGCCTTACCTCCCCGACAGGACTGTGACCACCCTGTTGTCGGGGATGGTGGCTTGCACGTCCATACCCCGCGCCAGGCAGGTGTTTTAGACGCTCAATAAATATGGTGGGGGAATGGAACTGAGAGGTCACTATGGCTACCATCCTCCCAAACCCCACCCAGACACCCCCTTTCCTCCCTGCTTCTTAGGATGGGGAACTAGAGAATGGGGCAGATCTATCTCTGGGGTCTTGCCTCCAGGGGGTTGGCTCACTTCTGCACAGCGGCATGGAAGAGGTGCAGGAGGGCGGTGCAGTCCTTGCCCCCGTTGAATCCCACGCAGAGCTGGGTGAGGCTGTACTGAGCCAGGGCAGTCTCAATGGTCTGTAGGGCGCCTGCCACCTTTTCTCTCAGAGAAGACCCTGCCAGGCAGGCAGGGAAGAGGGCATCAGATAGAGACATATGGCTGTTAAAGGGCAGTGGGGGCCAAGTTGCCCTTGCTTAAAACCCTTCCATATATTCCCAGTGTTCCCCATGCCTTCGTCTGCCCCCAGCCTGTCATTCAGCCACACCTCACAGCACTCTTCACCTCAGTGTCTTCCCTCTGGAGGTCCTGATGTCTTTCCATTCTCCTAAACCTCATGCTGCTTCCTTTCAGACCCTCTCTCACACTGTTTACTCTTGCCCACCTCCTGGTCTGACCAAATCCTCCTTAGCACTCAGCTTATATGTCACTTGCCCAGAGAAGCCTTCTCGGACCCCACATCAAGGCTGATCTCCCTGCTATGGAGACCCCCCCCCATCACTGACACCTCATGCACGATTACCTGTTTAACATCTCCCTCTCCTGTTAAACTCCTTGTCCAGAATAGGGCATACCTCTGTCCTGTTGAGTTATACCCCCAACAGCCAGCACAGTGTTGCTGAAAGGAGGTACTCAATTGATATTTATTGGAAGAATGAATGAATCAGCTGTAGCTATCTTCTACCTTCTCCTGGATCTGTGGGAAGCCTCCAACAGCCCCTGCATTCCTGAGACTGAGGGTGGCACCAAAGGTCTGATGTACGCTGCCCCTCCCCCAGGAGGCCCCTACCTGACTCAGTGAGTTTGTACACGGCCTCACTGGCCTGCTCCACGGCGTTGGGTACGTAGGGTACCAGCGATCCCTGGGGCAGACGGGCAGTCAGGTAGGCCAGGCATTCCTCCAGGGGCCCTTCTTCCTCCGAGTCCAGTGTCAGCTTCACCTGATAGTAGTTGCTGCCCCAGTCAGGGTAAGAACCCAGGCCAAGCCTGCGCCCAAAGTGGGCCTGGGCCTCAGCCAGGATGGGGGCGATAGAGGCCTCGTTAGCTGCCACATACAGCTCCCGCAAGTGGAACTGAACAGCTGTGTTTTGGAACAGTCCCTTTAGCCCCTCCAGCACCCGCCGCAGCAGCTCCGGAATTCCCGGGAAGAGGTAGACGTTTCGGACGGAGACTAGTGGGAATCTGAACGGACGGCCAGTGAGAGGATCTGTGCCATAATGTAGGCGGGCAGAGGAGGGCACCCGCGACAGCTTCTCCCAGCCCTCCCCACCTAGGGCTTTGATGGCCCCTTCCAGCTCAGGGTGTGGCTTGAGTTCTTCCCCAAAGGCCTGTGCTACTGCCTCGAAGGTCACATCATCATGGGTGGGGCCAATGCCCCCTGCCGTAAGGACGTGGGTGAAGCGGCTGGAGAAAGACGTGACCTCAGCCGCGATGGTGGCTACCTCATCGGGTACGACAGAGACTCGGCACACCTGGACCCCCAGGGAGCGCAGTGTCCGGCACAGAAAGTAGGTATTGGTGTCCTGAGTGTGTCCCTGTGAGATTGGGGATGGGGAAGATGACAGTGTCAGTGCCGTAGGGATGAAGGGCAAAGGGGGAAGGATCAGGCTGCATCTGCTTGATGATGGGGCACCCTGCTCTTTGGGGACACCACCTAGGGCTGCCCAGAAGCCCAGACTAGGCACAAGAGTGGGGAAATCCATGTGAATGGAGTCAGGGGTAATGTGATCCCCCTTGGGCCTGCATCTCTGCTTATGGATTCAATCATCAATTGCATAGGGACAACTCATCTACTTCCTCACCAACCCTGACAGTTTTAGTCCTCTGGCTTCAGGTGCTTACTGGGCATCTTCACCCTATCCCTGGCTGTTGTCCCTTTGGTCAATGGCATCTCCACACACTGTCCACAGCGTCAGGTCCTTCAAGCTGTCAATTCTACTTCTGAAATGTCTCTCCATTTGCTCTCTTCTCTCTGTTCCTACTGCCACCAAACGGGTCCTTGGCACCTTTCACCTGGACAGTGGCGGCAGACCCCTGGCCAGAATCCCAGCCTCCAGCCACAGCGCTCTGCCCTGTGCCTCCTGAACAACTTTCCTAACGTGTCACTGTGATTGCATCACTCTTGGCTCAAAAGCCATTTGTTGTTTCCAACCATATACAGAATAAAGTTCAAATTCATTTGCAGAATATTTGAGGCTGTGAGTCTATGGTGTGTGTCCACTCTTCTTTTCCAGCCCCATCTTCTTCTACTTCTCTACAGAGAGTTTAGCGGTTAAGGGTGGCTCTGGAGTAAGTGAGAATCAGGTTGGAACCCCACCTACCACTTACTAGCTGTTCAACTGTGGGCAAGTTTCTCAACCTCTCTGAGCCTCAGTCTCATAATCTATTCATTGAGATTTATAATAAAAGTACCCACATCGGACTTCCCTGGCGGTCCAGTTGTTAAGACTCCGTGCTTCCAATGCAGGGTGCGTGGGTTTGATCCCTGATCAGGGAACTAAGATCCCACATGTCGGGCGGCTCAGCAGGGAAAAAAAAAAAAAGTACCCACATCATGGGGTTGTTGTGAGGATTAGTAAAATCACATATGTGATGTAATAAGCACACTGCCAGGCGCTAGTAAGCACTCAATATTACTATTACAAACCTGATGCCCACCATGACCTCTAGTGAGACTTCCCTGATTATTCAGAAGTGATTTCCCCTTTCTAGTACTTTCCTTCTATCTCACTTATCTACTCTGTGAAATGCCTTGGATCATTTTCCAAACAGGTTGGATATAACTCTGAAATAATACATGCATTGTCATTTCTGTAAAGCCACCCCTCCCCCTACCATAGTGCTTGGCAAATTGTAGGGACTTTGCTACAAGTTTTTCAACACAGTAATTGAAAGAATGAAGGTCACTTTTCCTCCAATATATTGGACTCACTCCAGGACCCTACTGCAGCAAGGGGGCTCCCACCCTGGTTCACCCTCCCTCAACAGAACGTGGAGCAAGCTCCGGAGGACAGGAGAACGCTGCCCCTCCCCCCTCATCTGTCCCAGACACACCTTGAGGATCTCATCTCCAACAATGATGATGCCCGCCGTCACGCTGCGCCCTGGGGGAGGTTCAGAGGCCCTAGATGCCATGGTCCTGCCTTCTCTGCCCCTCTGCAAGGCCCTCCAGTAGCCACCCAGACCCCCAAATAGGGGGCGCAAGCACGCGGGGCCCGCCAGGTCTACAAGGCACTGGGGGTCATAGCCTGGGAACTGGGGTTCCGGGGTCGAGGGAACCTGGAGGAGCCAGAAAGGACAATGGGGGAGAGCAGGAGTGCAGTCTTCCTCATCACGCCCTTGACAATCGACTCCATTATCCATGTCCCTTTAAGAAACGTGTTCTCAAACCCTAGCCCATACCTCTTTTAATGTTTTCTATGCTCGGTCCTAGTCTCCTTAAAAATGTCCTTCTCTCCCGAACCTACCACTTTAAATGTCTTCTGTCCGTTGAGCTCGGCTCCTCTAGGGTCTGCTCTATCTTGGGCATCTGCACCTTTAAATGCCTCTTCTCTTTGGGGCACCTCTCCCTTTAAATGTCTACCTTATCCTGGGCCTTGGCCCCTTTAAGTGCGTTCCCTCCCTTCACCCCCGACCAGAACTCAGCTGCTTTCTTCTGCTGGCTTCCGCACCCTTTCTAGCCCGGAATCCTGTCTCTTCCCGCCACGGTTCAGACTGCTAAGCTCTTCCAGGTTCTCACCTGCCTCTTGCCCCTTCACCGGGTCTTTCCCTCTCTCCTTCCCTCCCTTGGTAGCTTCCGTACTCAGAGTCCCGCCTTAGAATCCTACCTACCTCGTATTAATTGGTCATTTTGGCCGTCGCTCAGACAACCTTTAAGGGTCAATTGGTGTAGTCGACTATCGCTCTCGAGCTTTAGCTAGAGGGCGGGAGTAGTGCTGGGTTGTTATTGGCGACAGCCACGTGGTCACCCCTCGCCCGGAAACATGGGGGCCGGGCCTTAGCCGGGGGGCGGGGCTTTTCTCTCAGAGCTGGACGTGAGAAGTCTGGAGTGAAATGAGTAGTGGTGGTTGGAGGTGCTTTAAGGACTTTGGGGTGCTCCAGTCTCGTGCTGGAAGTAAAGAGAAGCTTGACTCTAACCTCCGTTCTGTGTTCAAATTCTTGTATGCATATGCTGTTATTCATTAACCATGACTCATTCTAAGGAGTTGGGGGCTGGCATTGATGTCAGAGGGGATTTTATATTGTAGCAAATGGAAGTTGGAGGGACAGCCAAGAAAAATTGTCAGCATTGCCTGGGAGGTAGCAAGATCCTGGAGGTGACCTTTTAGTGTGTGGAACTTTCATTTGTCTCTGTTATAAACAGTAAAGCTAATTACCAAAACCTCTTTGACAACAAAGTCTTGCCCCACCTTGTTCCAAATGGTGCTTTAAACATAACCTCTCCCAGTTAATTGGTCTTGGAGGTACGAGTGAGGGCAGCGACTAGGGGGTGCCATGTGTCCACTTTGGATTCTCACATTATCCTAGCTTCCTCTTATTTCACTTGCCTCTGGTCTAAAAGTACTTCTTAAACTTTAACGCTCCTACGAATCATCTGGGGGCCTTATAATTTTTCATTTTTATTTTAAAATTAATTAATTATTTATTTATTTGGTTGCGTTGGGTCTTTGTTGGTGCGCGCGGGCTTTGCTCTAGTTGCGCGGTGTGAGGGCTTCTCATTGCAGTGGCTTCTCTTGTTGCAGAGCACGGGCTCTAGGCGCGGGCTCAGTAGTTGTGGCACAAGGGGTTAGTTGCTCTGCAGCGTGTGGGATCTTCCCAGATCAGGGATCAAACCCACGTCCCTGGCATTGGCAGGCGGATTCTTAACCAGGAAAGTCCCCATGGGGGCCTTTTAAAAAAAATAATAAATTTATTTATTTATTTATTTTTGGCTGTGTTGGGTCTACGTTTCTGTGCGTGGGCTTTCTTCAGTTGCGGCGAGCGGGGGCCACTCTTCATCGCGGTGCGCGGGCCTCTCACCGGCTCCAGACGCGCAGGTTCAGTAGTTGTGACACACGGGCCCAGCCGCTCCGTGGCATGTGGCATGTGGCATCTTCCCAGACCAGGGCTCTGGGCCCATGTCCCCTGCATTGGCAGGCAGATCCCCAACCACTGCGCCACCAGGGAAGCCCCATGGGGGCCTTTTTTTTTTGTGTGTGGTATGCGGGCCTCCCCCTGCTGTGGCCTCTCCCGTTGCGGAGCACAGGCTCCGGACGCGCAGGCCCAGCGGCCATGGCTCACGGGCCCAGCCGCTCCGCGGCATGTGGGATCCTCCCAGACCGGGGCGCGAACCCGGCTCCCCTGTCATGGGGGCCTTTTTAATATGCTGTTTAAATCTACAGGATTCAGGCGGTTTGGGTGGGGCCTGAGATCTGCATTTAACAAGCTCTCATTGTTGTGGTCCTAACGCGGTTGGAAAAGAATTTCCAGACACAAGGCAGGATGAAATAAGATAGAATTTATTAGAGGGAAGGGTTGCTGCCAGAACAGCGGGCCGACTTCCTAGTAGTCTGGGAGAGTCGTCCGGAACATGTGCTATTGATCAGTTTTTATAGCCAGAAAACAAAATGGTGCGGGGTGAAAATTTCGTTTACTGATTGGCTGAGGCACATATACCTTCTTTCTATCGGGTGAGAGTGTGACAGCCCAGATGCCTTTCCTTATTTGGGACAGGTCCCGTTGCCCAGGTGGGTGTTGCCCAGGTGGGCTCAGGAATTTCATAACCATCTCAACATGGTGGGGAGGGCGATTAAGAGTCCGGTAGGGTAGGGGGTGTGACGCTGCAACTTTTTCAGGCAGGGTCTTCTTTGTCCTTGGAGCACCACATTCCCCCTTCTATTTATAGGGCCAATTCCTTGGCCCTATTGGGTACCCTGCTCATATCTACCTAACTGCCTAATTCCCTCTCAGGCATTCTGGAACCCCTTTGTGAGAAGGGGTGATGAACTCTCTGGCTGCTTCCTGCTGAGCAGGGGCATCATGGGGTCCTGGGTTCCCATTGCCTGCTCTCTGTCAGGGTGTATCTAGGGAGGAGTGTGGGCCCCATGTAAAGTGATGGCAGCTTGTTCAAGGGGTTGTACGAGTGTTGTCTGGCCGGTGTTCTTGTTGCATCACCACTTGTTGTATTCTGGAAGAGACAAACTTAACAAGGAGGTTAAAAATACATGGCCCAAAAATTGGTCTAGACTTTGCCTGATTGGTTAACCAAAAAACAGCAATCCTCCTTTAACACTGCACAAGTCCCTCCCTGATAAGCGTTAGGAGGTCCTGAGCTCTTCTATTTTGTAAAACCACTCCTGTTAGAGAATTATTTGTTCTTGTAGCATGTTAATTTGAGCTGCTAGGTTGGCAATCTGTCGGGTGAGTTCAAGAGAGAGCTGTTGGGCAGTGAAAATAGAGTTTAAGAGTCCTGCTGAGCCTGTTCCCATCCCTGTTAGGAGGATCAAGGAACAGTGAGAGTGGGACCAGAGAAGGAGGTCAGGGCTGAATAAGTAGCCCGTGTCAATTAGAAAGGTTATATTAGCCCCTGCCACATCCAGGGTTACCCGGGGCTCCTCCAGTCTTATGGAGAACATCGGGTCCTGTAGGTTGAGCCTCGGGCACCTTCAGTCATCCACATCTAGGAGCCCGAGATCTACAGTGCAATCCGGTTCTTGCTCCTGGTAGTCAATTACCACCGACAGCGGCAATTGGCTTTGACCTCGGCCCAGGGGGCTGGGACCCAAAATACCCCGAGTGTTGGGTGGTTGTGGAATTGGCCTACCCGCTTGAGGGTGGCAGGAACAACTCCTCTTCCAATTGGCCCTTTTGATGACAGTAAGGGCACGGGGTATTGGGTGGTGGGGTGTGGCAGTTCCTGACAGTGTGCCCCTGCTGACTGCATTGGTAGCAGGTCAGCGGTGGTTTCTGAGACGGGAGAGGGGCTCCCGTGGGTCCCTGTTGTGAGAGGGACTGAGTAATGGCAAGAACCATATATTGAGCATGTCGTTTTTCTTTTTTTTTTTTGCGGTACATGGGCCTCTCACTGTTGTGGCCTCTTCCGTTGCGGAGCACAGGCTCTGGACGCGCAGGCTCAGCGGCCATAGCTCACGGGCCCAGCCGCTCCGCGGCATGTGGGATCTTCCCGGACCGCGGCACGAACCCGTGTCCCCTGCATTGGCAGGCGGACTCTCAACCACTGCGCCACCAGGGAAGCCCGAGCATGTCGTTTTAATTTTTCCTCCTCTCTTAGTTCTCGTCTGTTCCTAGAAGCTTCCTCCCTATTGTTAAAAACCTTCAAGGCCGTGTCAAGTAGGACAGAAAACGTGGTCTGTGGCCCTTGCTCTAGTTTCTGTAATTTCTGTCTGATGCTTGGGGATGCCTGGCTTACAAAGTGAACTGCAAGTACAGCCTGACCTTCCGGGGTCTCAGGGTCTAGGCTGATGTATTTCCTCATAGCCTCTACTAATTGGGCCTGAAAAAGGGCCAGATTCTCAGAGGGTTCCTGTGTGACTTCTCTGAGTTGATTATAATTGACAGGTTTGATGATTGCCTTTTTCATACCTTCTGGTAGACAGGTCATCATGTAATTTCTCCTAGGGAGCCCTCCTGCTGGCCCATTTTTATTTTCCTGCTATCTCCATCTTGCGTCTGCCCGTGGGACTGCCTCTGCCCCTGCTTGGTTCTCATTAGGATTTTGGGCGTGTGCCTCATCTGCCCAGGCCTGAGCCATGGCCCCGATCCTGGCCTTTTCCTCGTGATGCAGCAGGTAGTTAGGACCACGTGAATATCTGGCCAAGTTAAGTCAAAGGCTATACTTAGGGCCTGGAATTCCCTTATGAACACGGAGGGGTCCTGGCTAAAGGAGCCCAGTTTCCCTTGAATATGAGAGAGATCAGACATGGGGAAGGGGACATGAACTCTGACAGTACCTAGGTCTCTGTTAGTAACCTCTAGTAGGGGAAGCATATTGGGACTCGATTCAGAGCATTGGGCTGCTGGTGACCGAGTGTGGGGAGGGGGTGGAAGGTCTGCTTCTGGGTACAGGGGTGGGGGTTGGGGAGCAGAAGGTTGAGGAGGAGGCTGGGGAGATCGGGGACAAGAAGGGTCATCCAAGATATCTGGTGGAGGGGGAGATGGGGAGGGACGAGGTAGTGAAGCTGAAGGAGGAGGTGGGGGGAGGATGAGGCATTAAAGCGGCAATGGAGAGACACATGTGACAGGAGTCCCTCAGGCTCAGATTCTGACTGAGGGCCATGAAGGCCTGGACATATGGAACCTCGGAATCCTTTGCTAGTTTCCGACAATAGAGATCAAGTTGGAGGATCGTGTTGTAATTTACCGTCCCATTAAGAGGCCATTGTTCTTGGTCCTCCAGTTTGTATTGGGACCAAGCCGTGTTACAAAAGAAAATAAGCCTCTTTTTTTTGAGATTGTCTGGGTCAAATTCCTTCCAATTCCTGAGAACACAACCAAGAGGTGAGTCTAAGGGGACAAATGTACCTGAACCCATTCTTAGCCCCAATGCCGTAGAATGGGGGTACTGAGAATCACTGACAGGCAAAAAGGCAAAAATCAGTGACAGGCATATGTGCCCTCTTTGTCTCAGTGACGTCTCCGTGCGACTTAGGCACAAAAATGCCGACTATCTCAGCAGTCGTGTCCGACTGAGGTGGCCAGAGCTGTGAGAAACCGTGCGGCCAGGGCATCAGTGACCAGAGCGGGGAATCCCCGGAAGCCAGCCGGGAATTGACTCACCGTTATTAGACTCTCAGGGATGGGAAGGAGCTCCCAGGACAACCTCGAGGCGGCGAGGTCCTTTGGAGTCAGTCCGAGCTGAGGAGAAAGAAGCAGAAGTGACAGAAAAGAGGACTGAGGATTCCGCCTTCTATCCCTACCGAGGAGGCGGTGGCCAAGGGACTGGGGGCTGTGTGTTTTGCTTCCTCCACAATATGCCTTGCGTTGTACGGAAGGTGTCTTGCTGGGGGCAGACGCTCTAATAGCCTGGTCCGTTCCGTGAACCCCTTATCCTTTCACGGGAGTCTTCAAGCAGCAGGCACCCTAATGGCTTTTAAATGCCTGACCCGTGCCCGCACGATACCCTTCGGCCTCGTCCTCAGTCGGAAGGAAGACAGAGGGATCCTCACCTGCTCTGGGCAGCAGTTACTGGGGCAAAGTGAACCGTGGAGCCTTCGGAACACACAGGGTGTGACCCTGGCCAGAGTTCCTCCGTTGCTTCCACAGCAACTTGCCTGTTCACAGAGGGTCCCAAGGAATGAGGAGAGGAGGTGGGGAAAGAGATGCCCCTGGAGATCCCCGCACGGGCCACCAAATGTTGTGGTCTGAACGCAGGTTAGAAAAGAATTTCCAAACAAGGCAGAATGTAAAGAAGATAGAATTTATTAGAGGGAAGGGTCGCTGCCAGAATAGCGGGCCAACTTCCTAGCAGTCTGGGAGAGTCGGCCCGAACATGTGCTATTGATGTTTTTATAGCCAGAAAACAAAAGAATGGTCCGGGGTGAAAATTTCGTTTACTGATTGGCTGAGGCACATACACCTTCCTTCTATCGGGTGAGAGTGGGACAGCCCAGATGCCTTGCCTTATTTGGGACAGGTCCCCGTTGCCCAGGTGGGCTCAGGAATTTCATAACCATCTCAACATGGTGGGGAGGACGATTAAGAGTCCGGTAGGGGGTGTAACGCTGCAACTTTTTCAGGGAGGGTCGTTCTTTGTCCTTGAAGCATAATTGTCCTTGGAGCACCACACTCCTGTCATGCTGATACCACTGTTTTTGGTAGTAAAGCTCTAAAATTCATTCATTTGGAGGACTGCTGAACCACACCTGGCCTCATTTTACTCTCCTAAAACCCCTCTTAGATATGATGCCCATTTTACAGATGGGCAACAGGCTCAAAAAGGTGAAGGGATGCCATACAACAACCACAAAACACTACAGTGAATGGTAGAGCCAGGCTTCTAGACCCTTTTTTCTCAAATAATAAGCCCCGTGTTTTTTCCAATTAAGAGTCTCAGCTCTAAAAAAACAAAGTCAGCCTTTCCTAATGACATAAGCCATATATACTACATCATCTTTCTTAGTAATGGTGATATTTGACAAGCCCCGCCCCCCCCAACATCAGCTCTGATCAGATCCTTTACAGTGGGTTCTCAAGGTTAAGTATGCACCAGAATCACCCAGAGAGCTTATTAAAATGTCACTAGGTTCTACCCTCAGAGTTTGATTCAGTAGGTCTAGGGTGGAGCCCAAGAATGGACACTTCTAAGGAGTTTCCAGGTGATGTTGATGCTTCTGGTCCAGGGACCACACTTGAACTACTACTGCTCTAAGGAAAAAATGAATGGAAGACAGGGAGAAGTGGGAAGATTAATCTCCCTTACTTAGCACTTATGTTCAAAGTAGAGGGTAAGCTATTATTTGGCAAAATGTTTTCTCAAATAGCCACAGTTTACAACTGTTTTCTCAAAGGTTAGTGCTGTAACTACCTGTGTACGAATGCTTGAAATTCCTTCATCCAGGCCACACCCCCGACCAATTAACTCAACTTCCCTGGGAATGACTTAGGCATCAGCACTTTTAAAGCTACCCAGGTGACTCCAATGTTCAGCCAAAGTGAGAACCACTGAAAACACCCCCAAACCATTGTGCGGAGTGAACAGGCTATATAGGTGTGCCTGAGCCTTAGGCTGGTCAGGAAGTGGAGTGCACTATCAGCCTCTGGCTGACAGCCTCCTCCCTTTACCCTTGTGTACCCTTCAAAAATCAGGACTACGTTAATGGCAGCATCCCTGACCGTAGAAAAGAGTTCATTTGTTTTGATGAGATGAAGTTGTCCCCATATAACCTCTTTCTTAGGCCTGTAGTTACAGTGAAATATATTTCAGTAGATGTTAGACAGCAAAGTCTGCTTAAAGTAGATTAAAAACCAGTTACCTGAATGTTGAAATAAACCTCATTATTAACCAAGAGCTGAACTTCATTATCTCACTGAAGGGCATATAATTAGAACCATGATAGTGAATGTGATGCTTGCCCTGAGAGGGGGAGAAACCTTTACAATGAGAGAATTAGATTATAAAAACTTCCTCTTTAATCAAGGCTTTTTAACATGGAACAGATTTCTTGAATAAAATGGAAAGTTTCCAACACATTGAAACATAAATCACCATACATACAACACCTGGCAGAAAAAAACAAAACAGGAAGTTTACACAATCCCTGTAACAGCCATGGTCTTATTCTTAGATGCTTCCTCCATCTGCCAAGTGTGTTCTGCTGGTTACAGAGCTCACATTGGTTTTGGGGGTCACACTTAACTGAGGCTGCAACCCAAAGAGCAGTCGTCCGGCTGGGCCATGGTCCTGTTGGTTCTACTCAAGAAGCAAAGCAGTCACCAGCACGTTCAAACAGTGTACTGAACATCCTTTAAATACCAAAGTGAGAAACAGGAAGGCAACATAATAATGTCATCAGAAAGATGTTGGCAAATGAGGACAGCTGTATAAAGCTTGAAGCTGAAAAGTGGCTCCCCAGCTTCATTTCTTTGGCTTCTTGGGCAGTGGCCGCCGGAACAGCAAGATGTGAGGTTCTGAAAGAGTGAGTGAAATCTAAGAGACAAGCTCACATCATCCTATGCACAGCCTATAGTGTCTCCCACTCCCACTTCCCAGGTATCACCCACTCAGATCTTTACAACTAAATTAAGATTTAAGCATATGGCCTTAGAAACAGACCCCGAAGCCTGGCCTGTGTGCCAAGTACAGAATTGTCAATATCAGTTCTCTTGCTATGTTTGTGCAGCCCTGGGGCGTCCTTTATTAGTTTTGTCTGGCAGTTTGGTGTCTGGTGTCTTATCAAGAAATATACTTTCCTTGGTTTATTTGGAACACATCCCAAAATTCACTTTCTGATGGAGAATGAAGCAGGGGCCATAACCTCTACCAGCATATATGTAGCCTTAAAAAAAAAAAAAAATCCTCTGACCAAATTAGAGATTAAAGGAGGTTTTTTTCAGTGACAGGTTGTGTCTGAACTTCCCAGATACTTTCTTATTTTTGGTCACTCCTGTTTTTCTAGATGGCTGGTGAGTTAAGAAACTAGTAAATTGTCCCCACTTTCCCCCTAATTCTTTGGGTTATGCAACCTTATCATTCCTTCATTTCCTCAGTCCGACATGGTTGCTTTCTGCCATTGCACTGACCTGGTTCATGGATCATATAATGGACCCATCCCTGACTCTGCTGAACGCCAAGATTCCTCCATTCAGATTCAGACATCAAATGGGTTTTAGGGACCAGCTTGGCTATGTCCTTGGGCAACATGACATGCCTGTAACAGAAACATGGGAAGGTGGGGAATCTGTATCCGTACTGGGTACAGTCTGTCAGACGAGTGCCTGCATATAAAGCCAAGAGAGGCAAGAAAAGACAAACCAGTTCGTAATGGCAGGGAGTTTATATAATCTTATTGTGGGGCAGAGGCAGCTAGAAATAAAGGCCAAGATACGTACATTCTCACAAAAGTATATTAAAAAGTACACATTAATGAATAACACCAGTGAATGAGCACCTAAATTCCAGGCATTGTTGATACATTGACTCTGCCTTCTCGGAGCTTATAGTCTTCTAGTTGATTACTCTAAAACAATATAATGGGAGCCCCACAACACAACACACACACACACAGTTAATAAGTAAAGGCAATTTTGAACAGAATTGTAAGGAAGGGAGAGAAGTAATTTCATGGAGAGGAAAGGCCTATCAGGGAAGAGCCAGAACAAAGGGTGAAATATATCTTATCCTTTAAGATCTATCCTAACTTCATTTTCCTAACTCTGAAGGGATGTGCCATGAGAATTCTTTGGGGAGGAACTCCATGCTTTTCTAACCAAGGATAAGTTTCCTTTCATGGCAAAGAAATTACTACTCTGACATGAATTGGGGTGACTCAGACTTCATCATTTTCAATGAAAATGTACTGAATGCTCTCTCTGTGCTAAGTAAAAGGGATTTTTTTCCCCCCAAAGAGTCAATTCTAGTCTAAATGTCTGAAAATAGCTTACATCTTAACAAGCCCCTGGCATAAAGACTGGCTTCCATACCTATTTAGACCAAACAAACAAACAAACCCTTTTCTTAAACCAAATATCACTGCCAAGACTTACATCTTCCAGGGGATGAAATTAGTGATGTTTCCCTAGCCCTGCAAAGACATTATAAGCACTTAATTTTAGTTAGCCTAGTTCAGATGTAGAGGAAAACAGCTGAGGAAAAGAAAGTTAATTGGGTCCAAACAGGGCTGGGGGGCCTTTCCCAAGGATTTGGCATAAAAATAATACAAATAGTGTGTTTGTCAGCAGACACGGAGTTCTCCAGAAGGCCCAGAGCCCTGCACTAGGCTGAAGAAACACAAGGAAAGCAAGCTTCCAGTTGTTTTAAGTATTACGCTTCATATAGATTGGTCGAATGCCAATATTTGTAGAATTCTTTGTCTTCCCTAATTTTCTAATCTAGAATTATGGATTTAGGGTTTATCAAATGCAAACTGTAGGGAGTCCTTTCTTCACCATGCTTGGCAAGTCGTACGTGCTCCCACCACAATCTGTACATAGTTCTGTCATACCAATTATCACCTTTTTCTGATGTCTGTCATTACTTCCACAGATTTTTAGGTTTGTTGAAAGCAGGGACCATGGCTTATCCTTGCACTTTAGCAGAACACCTGAAACCTATAAGCACTCCATAACTGTTTCCTAAGTAGATGCCCTTCAAATATTTGACGGCAATCTATTAGGTCTATATTAAGTCTTTTCTCAATGTTCCTGGCCAGTTTTATTCCACTCCAGTTCTTCGAAGCCCCCTTCCTAAAACAAGCCAGACAACCACGCCCCCTTTCCATGAATTAATAAGCAACACTCAGGCTCTCTCAGAACTCCCCTCACTTTGAAGACTCGAGGAAAATTCGAGCTCCGCCTTTGCCACCTTCACCCAGGAGGCTCTACGGTGTTGCCATAATACAAGTAGTCTCAAGAAGGCAAGTTCAATTTGCTCAATGAAGGTGAGAGAATGATCCAAAAACCCGCAAAGCTGAAGGTGGTCGGCACTCTAACACTCTAACCACGTCCACCCATGCTTCCTCCCAATAGGAGAGCTTACTCCAAATTCTCCACCACTTTAGGGTTTCTTTTATGATTGCCTACCCTTCGCGCATGCGCCTTACGCTCTCAGTGCTCGCACCCATTCCCTTTCATCTCCTGCGCATGCGCCATCTGTAGCTTCAGTCCCCCTTACTAACTCCTCGTGCCCTCACTTGTCAAAGCTCACGACCTTGTTATTGCCCCCGCGCCGGCACTAACCGGTACTCGAACTCCTCGTCGTCGTATTTGTCCGAATAGTAAATCTGCTTGTGCGACATGATCGCCCTGCCTGGGGACCGTCAGCCCCGCACCGCCAACCTCCAAACAACTCCCAGCAGCACGCGCTCCCACCCTCTTTGGCCTCGCTTTCAAACACACCGCCCGCGCTTTCTATTGGTCCTTCTGGCGGAAGGCGGGACAACCCCACCTTCAAGCCTCCGATTGGCTTAGATTTGCTTCTCCTTGAGTCCTTATTGGAGTGCACTGCTTACGTTGCTCAAGAACAAACGTAGGTCAAAAATAGGCCTCTTATTGGCTATCACGGCTCCTGTGCGCGTTCTCGTGCTGCCATTGGCTGACACGGGAAAATGGGCTGGGTGAAAGGAGGGACGATGAGGTAGAGGGTCAGGGGTTAGTGAGGCCGGAAGTGAGTGCAATAAAGTTTCTCCAGGGAGGCCGGGCCCGGGGAGAAAGTTGGAGCGGCGACCTAAGAAGGCAGTGGCGTGATCCGGAACCAAATCGGCCCGCGGTGCGGTGCGGAGACTCCATGAAGCCCTGGTGAGTTGGGACTTTTTTTCTCCTTAGGTGACCCACTCCTCCTCCCCGGAACCCCTCTCCCCGGACCCTACTTCCGGTCTTCATTTATAAGCCCCGCCCCTGCGACCCCCTCCCCGGAAGTCCCACCTCCCAACTTCAGGGGGCTCCCCGAACCCCGACTTGTTTTCTATTTATTGTCCCCGATCCCACTCTGTCGCCTGACTTTCCTGGAAGTCCCACCCCCAGACATGCTTCCAGGCCCTACTACTAGAAACCCTACGTTAGTCCTTCCAATTCCCCGAAACTCCGCCTCCTAGCGACGATTCTCCTCCAACTCCTATCAAAAAGCCTATCTCCCAAAAGGGAAGAGCCCTGCCCCTCAAAGAACTATTCGAATTCAAGAAGCCACGCCTCTCTAGGGGTTCATCCCCTCTAGAAGCCCCGCCCCTTCTTTAATCCACGTCTGATTGTCCAGAAGCCTTGCCTCCTGGGAGTCTCTGATGCTCGCGTCCTGAGAGGGCCACGCCCCCTCGGAGCGTTATCCCTGTAGGACCCGGGTCATCGCCTCAGAAGCTTTGTCTTCAATCCCAGAAACTTCACCTGCTTAACATTTCCTTGTTCTTTTTGTCTTTGGGGCCTTTGGCTCAGTTTTCCTGAGCTCTCATGCTCCACCGGGTAGGAAGTCAGAAGTTCACATCTCTGGCTCTGAGGAGTAAGAGATTAGAGGCAGCCCTTTTCCTCTCCCTTACCCCCTTCCAAGGGTGGACCTACTTGAAGGGGGCTGGACTTGGGGTTTGGCACGAGAGTAGGAGGGAGACTTGCTCATAGATTCCCAGCCCCACTCCCAGGACCGACTCCACCCCAGAAACAGCTGTTTGTCTCATACCTGTACGTCGGGAGCTGGGTAGGGCCATGGATTTGTTGGTGTGTGACATGTGGGTGTGGTAGGAGAGAAAGTTTTCCACCACCAGAAAACGGTGGCTTGGAGTGGGTTTAGGTAACAGTGTCCTTTTTGCTGTTTGATTTTTTTTTTTTTAAGGGACTCCTCAGGCCCCACCACTTCTCTGGCTCTTCCCCTCCCCCTAACCGGAGTTCTAGTCTGGGCATTCCTCCTGGTCCCGCTTGCCCAGCCTTCCCTTCTGGAAACATTCCTGAGCTTTCGCCATTTCCTGCTACTTTCCGCCGCTCTTGCTTCCTCCTCCCTGCTGGGCTGAGAAGCCACACGCAGCTTCTTCCAGTAACCCGGATTCCCAGTATCAATCTCCTTTCTTCCTACATAAATTTAAAAAGCCCTACTTCCTCTTTCTTTTCTAACAATGCCCACACCTTTTGGTCATTCCCTGCTTCTGGATCCTGCAGGCACCCACAGAATGCCCACCTCTAAAGATGAGGACATCCTGGTGTGTGTTTGTGTGTGATGGGGGTGTGAGGCTTTGGCAGAATACTTTCCTCATTCTCTCTATGCCTGGGCGCTGAGTCTTTAGGAAACAGAGTGATAGAATTTCTTCTCGGGAGTGGTGCATGGAGTGGCAAAGCTCTCCTTGGAGGACTAAGTGGGAGGTGATAAGCACAGTATCTAACATGTTTTAAGTGCTAGTGTTGTTCATCGCTATAATCATATGATAATTTGCATCTTTTTATATTCTGAAGTAAATTTAAGGATAGGTAATTCCGGGGTGAGCCTGGGGGGTTATATGTATCTTTTACAACTACTCTTTTTGGTCACTTTCCAACTTCCTTTATGGCCCCCTTGAGCAGAGCTGTGGAAGGAAGCTGTGGGCTGAAGGAATGGGTTTGGGACTGTTCCCTTTGTCCATCCTCAGTCCTTCTCCTGGCACCCCTTTCTCCTTGGCAGATTTGTCTTTGCCTCCTCTGTCCCTTCATGGCCTGTAGCCCCCACTTCTCTTGGAGAACTGTTGCAATCTCCCATTTTCTCCAGCCAGACTCTGCCTCTGGCGTGAGGGGCATCATGCTCTGTGGTGGACACCTGCACCCTTCCCAGTCACTACTGCAAGAGGAGGGGTATGAGCTTACCCGCAGGTCCAGGGAGCTGACCTTAGTGTCAATGCCCTGGCCGCCCCCACCCCTTCTACCCTTGACAGCTTGCTTCGCTGTGGAAAGGGGGACAGAAGAGTGCTTGGCATGGGCCGCTGCTCCTTGGCATGGTAGGCGCCATGCATGGAGAACAAGCCTCCACCAGCCTGTCCTCTGCTCCAGCTCCTGCCTGGTGGCTCCCTGATGCACCACCCAGGTTGGACTTTATTCCCCTTACTTCACCAGCTTTGCCCTTCCTCTTGGCCCCTCCCTGCATCCACTGGGACCACGTCCTTCCTTTTCCCATTTCTTTAGCTCCCTCCACAGCTGTGGTAGCAGAGGATGCTAATGGCCCAGGCTCCCTGGGGCTGCCACCCCATGTGTGATA